>NC_058027.1:2165597-2259515 GCF_019176455.1 Solea senegalensis
TGTCGTACAAAGTCAGGATGAGCTGATACATGAGAACATCCTCGCTGTGCACCTTTATTTGAAGATAAAATGGAGGAAAAAGCCTGTCTAGCATCACACACCACGGTGGAGAGAGACAGACAACAGAGCAACAGACCCTGCATTTGAAGAAAGGGGCGGAGACCAGTGATGTAAGCATGGACTAAAATAGCCAGTGACAAACTGTGAACGCAGTGGCGGGCGTTTGACCACAGAGGCAGCAGATACCACTATTCTTATCATGAGGATTTCATTTGAAACAAAGTCATTTAAGAGTTTAGTGACATTTTAAAGTTTCCATCACATGAATGAACTTACGTGGTCGATGCTGTTGCCCACCTCACTGCTGCTGCTGCTGCTGCTGATGTTGTTGCTCTCCTGTGTGAACATGACACGTGACGTTAATGAACGTGTCGCTCTGTGTGTTGTTGTTGTTGTCGCTGATGAGTCGACGCGTTACCGGGTCTGTGACGTCGTCAGGAGCGCTTTGATTGACACACGTCATCATCACAGAGACCATCGTTATTATGGAATATTTATGTTTTTATAATCAGGATTATGCTTAAGAATAGAAATAAATAGAATACTTTATATTATATTGTACTTTACAACAATAAAAGACAGAAGAAGACAGAAAAACTGCTGTGTCATGAGTGCTGCAGCTCAGTGCTTACCTGGTTCGATGCATCCTCGGGATCCTGTGGCAGCAGCTGTGGATCCTGTGGCAGCAGCTGTGGATCCTGTGGCAGCAGCTGTGGATCCTGTGGATCCTGTGGCAGCAGTGGATCCTGTGGCAGCAGCTGTGGATCCTGTGGATCCTGTGGCAGCAGCTGTGGATCCTGTGGCAGCAGCCGTGGACCCCGTGGCAGCTGTGGTTTCACTTCCACGTAGTCGCGGCTGTGCTGCGTGTGATCCTCCAGGATGTGGCTGACGCCTGAGTTCACGATCTCAGGGAGGATTCCATTACAGACTCCTGTCAGAGCCAAAACCAGCAGCAGGGCGATCCTCATCATCCTCATCCTCATCCTCATCATGCTGCTGCTGCTGACTCTGATGATGCTGCTGCTGTGAGGAGGAGGAGGAGGAGCTGGAGGAGGAGGAGGAGGCAGAAGTGGGTGTGTCGGTGATGCTGAGAAACACAAACCACGTCACAGCTGAATCATCTTCTCACTAAAGATTTTATTGTTAGTTAAGTGATTTTGTTTGTTTGTTTGTGGTAACTTATACTTATTATATTATATTTACATTTATTTATTTTCTGGTGAAATATTCCCAAAATATCCCTGAAAATCCTGCAACACGTTTATGCTTTTTAAAGTTATTATTGATCCATTAGATAATACATTTGAATACCTGATTCATTTTATTATCCATTTATTTACAAACAAAACATTTTCAAATATCGACATATTTGACTTCCTTTCTGCTTCAAATAAAATCTATAATCAAGTAAATCCTTTTTTTTTAATTTATTATTATTTTATTTATTTTCAATAATGGTGATTTCATGTACTGTTATATATATATATATCATATACTTTGTAATTACTGTAATTGGTTGCTGATTGGTCCTCACATTTACTTTATTTGTCTGTTTTGTGTTATTTTACATGATGAAATTTCAAATTTAAATATTTAAATGACAACAAACCAATCACAATTATTTTGATCCACATTAGGATCATGACTATATTCTTTGTGACGTTTTTTTTTTATTAATTATTCCTTAAAAATCCTCCTCGTACAATTACAAGTTTTGAAAAGAACCAACAAGCAGCAACATTCTGTGCCTGCAGTTTCTCAGTCTGCCACCAGATGGAGCCTTTTTGTTTTTCTTGAAAATAATCATGTTTGCAGAGTGAGTTCAGATGTTCTGCTGACAAAGTGTAAAGCTGTGCAGCGTTGACTTACGTGAGACTCTCACCTCTTACAGTCAGGTGTAACTCTCTCTGTGTGAGTGCTAAATAAAATAAAAACATAATAAAAGCTGCACATAAATGTGATGTATTATTATTATTATTATTATAAAGAAAAGACAGAAAGTTTATTCCTGTGGACGATGCCTTCAAGTGTTCAGGGAAGAAATATAACAAAGGTCCAGCGAGTAAGACTGAGTGACATCTAATGGTGAGACTAAGGGACGACTCATCTGTCCATCTGTCCGTCTGTCCACCGCTTCCTCCCCCAAACACATCGGGAAACTACGGTGGAGTCATCGACAAGGTCTACAGGGCAAGTGCTAAACGTCCATTTCTAACACTAAATACACACATTTGTTTGTTTTATCTGTTGACACATAATAACCAAAGTCTCCTCCCTGAGTCTTTTTAGCTTTCTCGCTGTTTTACCTTTTTAGCTCTGAATGTTGTATTTTTACTGCTTGTATTTTATTTATTTTAAATGTATTTTGCTGCTTGAAAGGCGCTCATAAATTAAATCATTATTATTAAAAATACTTGATCCTTAAATATGAATATGGATTTCTGTGTAAGATAAGATCGTCCTTTATTTGTCTCGCAGCGGGGACATTTACATCGTTCCAGCAGCAAAGACAGTAAAGATAAAGATAACAAATAATAAACATGCATTACCAAAAAAAGTACAATATATAAAGACAGAGTTTAAAGGGAAAAGGCTGCAACAGGGGGCGCCATCTTCCATCTTTGTAAGTAAATGACTCAACAAAACATCAAACATTAATCTCATCTTCTCAGTTACATATTGTATCTTTAACTTCATTGTTGTGGTGATGTTTTGGGGGTGTGGTGTGGGTGTGGTGTGGGTGGAGACACCAAATCACAATCCTTGCCAGAGCCCCCACAAAGTCTAGCACCGGCCCTGCTTTTTGAGAACGTGAGGATTTTGCACGTTATCTTATAAATGTTGAACTTTATCACAGTCAGAGTAGCAGCAGTGTGTGTGTGTGTGTGTGTGTGTGTGTGTGTGTGAGCAGGGAAGTGTCTTCAGGCTCCAGAGCACCGCCTTCCTCCTCCTCCTCCTCCTCCTCCTCCTCCTCCTGCAGCAGCAGCAGCAGCAGCAGTTACAGTGGAGCTGTGAGTGAGTGAGTGAGTGATTGAATGAGTGCGTGCAGCTGATCCAGCTCGGACTCTTCACAGAGCAGCAGCAGCAGCAGCAGCAGCGGTTGTTTGACACCGGGAGGAAACAGAGATTTGGACCAGGCTGAGAATATTCGGTGAGTTTCTGACACTTTGCTGTTGTTTGTTTGTTTTGTTTTGAGTCAAACGCAGACTTTTGAACTCGCTGCTCGTTTTAAAGTCAACAGTGTTTCAGCAGCAGCAGCAGCAGCAGCACGAGCGCAGAGAGAAGCTGAATGAACGTTTTCACTCACAGTCACTTTATGTTTGAGTGTCATTACGTCATAATATAGTGAATTAAA
Organism: Solea senegalensis; assembly: GCF_019176455.1. Lineage (NCBI taxonomy): Eukaryota > Metazoa > Chordata > Actinopteri > Pleuronectiformes > Soleidae > Solea > Solea senegalensis. The sequence goes on from NC_058027.1 coordinate 2,169,013, forward strand.
ATCCTGTTCATAAACATGGATTTATATATATAAACAACATTTAACTATAGTGTCTAAATGTAGAAGTATATAACATATACATAACCGTATATTAAATCATCATAGTCATTAAGTGACTTACACAGAACTAAACAACACGTTAATGGAGTTAAATGCTTGGTTTCTTCTTCCACCTGCTTAAGAAAATAAGGGAGTTTGTAGGGAAGAAACTCACTGATCATCATCATTAAAACAGATGATTAGTTTGAACATAATGACTGGTTTTAATGTCATAAACAGTCAGACATAAAGTCTCGTCTCTCCTCTGATAACAATAATCAAGTCATCTCCCTCTTGCTCAACCTGCATTTTTGCCATGCTGATGTATAATCCATAAAAATCATAAAGCTGTGGATTTGCTTGTTCAACTGGAGCGGCAGCTTTTCCTGTAAATTCCGACACAGTCGAGAAGAACAGAAACCTTTGACCTGAAGATCCCTCTCGCAGCTTCTGTGCAGTTTTCCTCAGACTGCCTCCACCTGCTCTGCAGCTTCTGCACAGCAAACGTCTTTAGTTTGCAGAGGCCACATAATAAAGAGAGGTGTGGTTCTGTGTCAGTGACACAGATACAGTACGACCTACGTGACTCCAGGCTGCTCAGCCTTTGATTAACAGCACAATCCTGAGGTTTTGTCCTGCGAGGGGAAAAACCGACTCACAAAGAAAACACTTCCTAAGTCACTGCATCGTATCTCTGTCTTCTTCCTCCACACTGCATGAACACATGAGCTCTGCTGTGATTCATACACTCGTCTTGTGAGATGATGCATTCACATTTTTCGGAGGGGTGGAAGTTTGATCAATGGTTTCCTGTTTGTTTTGGGCCTTGTTACATGCAGCCGCTGCTAAAGGAACTCCAGTGATCACGTTCACGGCGTCTGAGTCATTCACAGAGAAATAAACAGTTGCTTAGTAAGACACTGTAAGTTGTTCTTTGTGCACTTGAGCAGTGATTACAGGTCAAAGTAGCTCTCCTCCCTCCTGAGTTCAAACATCAGGGGGAAACCGAGGCTTTGTGTCGTATATGAACTCTGTAATCGAGCCACGTAATGTAGGACATCGACATAAAAGTAATGCTAACAAAGGTGAAACAGTAATAAACATGTGCAAGAGAGAGGAAATCACAATATCCAGGAGTGCGATGTCCAAATGAACCCTGAAGAGTTCCTTTAAAAAACTTCCTTATTTGTTCCTAGCGGCAGAAAATGTCACCTTCCCAAACACTGCTATAAAAACATTATATATTCATATTTTTTTTCCACTTTAAATAAGTCAATATTATATTGAAATATACATATCACATTTTAATAATGTTTTTGAAATGTTAACCCTTTAAAGGCCATTATGTTTAAACAACTCCACTGAAAAGAACTACAATAATTTCCATAAAATACATTTCAAGGAGAATTTGATCATAATTATTATTCTGCAGTGTCAGATTTTTTTTAAATGAATGAAGTTATTCTTGCGTAGCTTAGCCAGTTTAGGCTATTTTAAGAAACTGAGATGACAAAACTGAATAACCTCTGGAAAATCTGAGCTATATTTATTCAAGATTTAAAAACAGAATGTCAGGAAACTCTTAAGGGTTAAAGGACACTGCAGTTACTCGATAAAAATGAAAACTTTGACAAAAGAGAAGATGAAATGCTGCAGAAATGGCCCCAGACATCAGAAAATATACTTTGTTTGTCAAAAAACTTTATTATTATCATACATTCTCTGTGAAAGTGACAGTTAAGAGTCACAAATAGCAATCATACAGTGACTGAATGACATCAGCTCATAAATCCGAGTAATAAAGATAATATGTGAAGGATGAAAACACTGTATCAGTGTTTGACAGAGACTCATAAACAGCCGGCGAGGTGAACTTTCTCCTTCCTCTCTCTTATATGTTTCCTTCCTTGTTTCCACTGCGTCAAGACCCGGACACATGTGCTCAGGCCACGCAGACACAGACACACACAGAGAGAGAGACAGACAGACACAGAGAGAGAGAGAGACAGGAGATAGCAGCTCTCAGAGATAGGTGGGGAATGTTGAAGCTCAGGTCTGTGTTTGAACAAAACCTTTGCTGCTGTGTCCAGAAAATCCTACTCTGCCGACTCAGGTCAGCTTTGAATGGACACAGTGTTTTGTGTGGAGCTGAAGCTTCATGAGAACATGGAACACAGCTGAGGGGGAAGCCACTGACATGCAGACGCTCTCCCTATGGCAGTGAAACAGGTTTTAAACGGCGACGTTACAACGAGCTTTAAAACCCACAGAGGTGGAATCTAGGCCGCACGTCAGCGCTTTGATCTGGACAGGAAACCGCGAGCGCTCTGCAGGAAGAGTTTGGATGGGAGGCGCCTGATAGCGCTCACATGCCATATTTCCCTGTGGTCAGAGCTTTTTCCTCTCTTTCACGGTGCAGAGTTATTGCAGCTTTACTGCGGCTGATCACAGGTGAACTTTGTACGTTGTTGTGAGTCTTGTTTACGAGTCATGTGCTGTTTTCTCCTGCAATACGACACGCGTCTATTCTGAGTCTGGCTTTACTGATTGTTGGCTCTCAGAATCATCAGATGCTCCCGCTGTCGCCTGAACCCTCGCTGTGCAGAGTTCCCTTTTAAAACTGCACTTTAAACAAATGACTGATTAATCCCATCAGCTGTGTGTGTCTCAGTATAGTCATGTTGTTCTTGTGTTGACTGATGACATCGCAGTGATTGGTTTTATGTAAAGACCAAACACTTGGTGCTCGTGAAGATCCAGGACTCGGCTTCAATGTTACACTTTTAAGGAATTTTAGGGAATTTAAGGAGACTTATGCTGCACGGCTGCGTAAAACTGCGGTGACACACACACACACAGAGTGTAACTGAATCATTAGAATCAGTTCATTTAAACTGTTCGTTTAGTTCTTCCTCCATGACCGAAGCACAGACTCCGTCTGACGCAGTCACTGCTGTCGCTAAATACACCAGACTCCTGTGTTAAATATGGAGATTTTAGACATTTCCCTGGTAAATGTCGGCGGTGAACCCATGTTTTTAGGATTTTTAAGTCTTTTTAACTCATCTACAGTTCGGCATTGTTCGGCTTTGATTCTTGTGTCGTCTTTTCCTCTGCTAGTGGAAACACAACTTAACTTGGTGTCGCTCTACTTGTGTTTTACTGCCGTTTACAAATGTGTGCTGATGCTCATGTGAGTGTCGTTTCTTTCACTAATGAGAGCGAATGAACGAGAGGGAGATTTAAGTGTCTGTCTGTCTGTCTGTCTGTGCTGTACCTGTGTCCTGGCACAGCTGCCACATGTCAGAGGTTAGATGATACTGTTGTGTGTGTGTGAAGGCCAGAGCCCTCAGGCCGAAGTCCACATCAGAGCTGTGTTCTCATGCTGACTCCTTATCAGGCCTACAGAAGGTTCCTTCCTGGGTTTGAGTCCAGTCTGTAATTACAGTTTGTGGCTGGCGACGCTGCAGTCTGTGCGTTTCCCAGCACTCCCAATGTTTTCCTTGTGATGTCAGCTTCCCATTGTGTTCTGACAGCCTGGAGCTGGTTTGTGATCTGCAGAAACACATGATGACTACTCACTTCTACATTTTAAATCAGGAGTGTTTGTGAAGAGCAGGTGATGCATGTGAAGTGAAATAAGGAAGAGGAAACAGTAATGAAACAAAGTTCTGGATGAACTGATTAACTGATTACAGACAGTTACCACATCCACAAGTCCTTTGTTCTCTAATGTTTTTATTTCTTTTCATCTAATGTGCTGGTTAGTGATGGAACAATAGAGGATATTCTCACTCACTGTGACAGAAAACACTTAAAATAAGTAAATTGTGGTTCATTTCTGTTATCGTGGTAATCGTGAATCCTTTCTAACTCACTAGCGCGTCTTTCCTCGTGACTGATTACGATCTTTTTAAGAATTTAAAGAGTTTAACAATCTAAAAAGACGATATTAAAAGCTTTTTGTTTCCTGTCATTGCAATAATATCGAGAATCGCAATTATATAATTATAATTATTATATATATTATATAATAATATCTGTGTTACACTGATTATCACTGCATTAAACAAAGTGAATCTTCTTTCACATGTTATATCATATTCTGTAGACTATTGATAAGAACTAGGGCTGAAACAATTACTCAATTAATCGATTATAATTAATCGATTATAATTCGAATGTTTTAAGGAATTAAAACAAGCTTTTCTGATTTCTCAGCTTCTTAAATGTGGATATTTTCTGGTCTCATGACAAAGAAATCATTAAAAAATGAATCATTTTTGGTTTTTGGACAAAACGAGAAAAAAAGGTTTGAGAAACACTGATCAACAATCGTAAAAAGAAAGCAAACGTGTGCTTTATTGGAAAATGAAAGGATGGTTCATGGTGATTTTCTGTCTGTCTTTCTTTAGTCTCTTCTTTTTGTCCGTCCAGGTGTTACAGGTACATGTTTCACATTCCTAACATTCCCCCCGTCTCCCGTCGTGGAAGCTGATATCTGGCTTTTTGCTAAATGCAGGTGCTTCTCTTACTAGACGGCGTGTTACAGCGCAGTCTGGTTACATTACTGTTACTTTGTCTCCGCCTCACTGTTTGAATACAAGCTCTCTTAAAAATGACATGTTAACATCAATGTCTGGAAGAACACGGCAGAAGTGATCATCATCAGTTTGGGTTTTTAATTCATGTCACATTTATTTAGAGCTGTTGTTTAAGTAGAATTGTATAAAATGTGAATAATGTAATTCTATAAGTAAGAGGGATGAATAGCAGTGAGTGGATATGATAACTCAGCATCTGTCTGAAATTAGACCAAATCACTGAATCTGGTGTCAGAAAAGGAAACAAGTTTCATAAATAGTAAATATGACATCACTGCTTCATAAACACAGCTAAAGTCGTCATGTGACGAGAACACGACGTAAATGCATCCTTGCAAATGTCTTATTAACAGCTAAGTTAATTCAAAGAGATAAAACATTGAAACGTTAAACATTAAACTCATGAGTTTATGAGTCATTCATATGTACATGATAGTAAAGTAGTTACACAAAGTCAATGAAACCAACGCGCCACAGTTTTAGCTGGTTGGAATGTTGATTTTCATCGTCTTCATCGTCTTCAGAGTTTTGGTGGTGTCGCTGTGACGGCGCCTGGTATGTGCACGTGGATTCTTTCCGCCTTCTCTGTCATTAGCTGTATTTTTACAGCCGTTCTGTGGGTTCAGTCTCGTCTGCCCACAAGTGACTTTCCATGCTGTCAGCCTGCGATGGTGAAGTCATGGCACTGTGAGTCTGAGTGTGGAGCAGTGACTCGCAGTGATCCTCAGATTCATGCAGCAGATGCTTCCGATGGTCGCGCGTCTTCATTTGAACTTTTCACCAAAGCCGTGAGAGATAATTCAGAGTTTAGGATGAAGTTTTCTCAGCATAAACATGCAGTAACAAAGTTTATGGGCGTGGCCACGCGGGAGTGGTGGAGCCAGCGTGAGTGAAGGCCGACACGGTGCCGGAGTCCTGCTGATGGAGCAATTTAGAGCGGTGCAGCCACGTGGCACGAGTCAGAGAAGACCACAGGGTCTCACTCTCACCACCGGGTCTCGCTCTCATCACAGGGTCTCATTCTCATCACAGGGTCTCACTCTCATCACAGGGTCCCCACTCTCACCACAGGGTCTCACTCTCACCACCGGGTCTCACTCTCACCACCAGGTCTCACTCTCATCACAGGGTCCCACTCTCACCACAGGGTCTCACTCTCATCACAGGGTCTCACTCTGCCACATGGTCTCACTCTCACCACAGGGTCTCACTCTCTCACTCTCACCACAGGGTCTCACTCTCACTACAGGGTCTCACTCTCACCACAGGGTCTCACTCTCACCACAGGGTCTCACTCTCAAGTGGTTTTATGGTTAGTGTTAGAATTAGGTTTAGCTCAGGGTTAGTCAAGTCAAGTTAACTTTATTTCTAGAGCATATTTAAAAAAGCAACTAAGGTTTAAAGTGCTTTACAGATTTAACATAAGATCAATAAAAATAGTCGTAAAACTGTCTAAAAAGTCTCGAGCAGAAGACGTGGATCTTTAAAAGCAGATTTAATTTCATGGCTAACTCTACAGAGTTGGCTACAGAGGGACGTCATCATCATCATCATCATCATCGGGACCAAAACAGGATACGACTCGCAGCCAAACAGGATTCTGTGTAAATGAATATATGCTAATTTTAGCCCAGGGACAAACACCGTTGTTATGGTAACAAGATTCAAAATCTCACGAGATTCAAATCATATACAAAGTCGCCTCCTGAAGCGGTTTGGATAACAATCTGTCCTCGTGATCTGAACTCAATCCCATCACAGAATTCACTGTCCCTGACACTGTCATGGCACCTGAGGCCCTGGTGTGTGTGTGTGTGTGTGTGTGTGTGGGGGGGGGGGCCGTTACAGTGAGACTGGATTACAGTGAGGGAACCATGTGACCTGTCCTCTGACCGTGTCTGTCCTGCTCTGCAGAGTCACACGTCTCTGAGCGGCGGACTCCACCCACACCCACATCAGCTCCCACATCTCACTCTGATGCTGTGACTTTCTGCCATTGTTTCCAAAATCGTTGATGGTCGATTAGAGGAAAGACAGAATTAGACTTTAATTATTCCCGGTTCACATACTGAAGGAGGAGCATATCTGATTATTGAGCGTGCACACACACAAAGACTGTGGAAGTTATTGTCTGGGTTTTAACTGGTATAAACGTTTAACCAGAGAAAAGCTGTTAAAGTATTTAACTAACCACAAAAATCACTTTCAACAATCCTGAAGAGAGAATTGTCTGCAAAATGTTTATTATTCTTTACAATCTTCTGTTTTCTATGTGCAGTGAAGTGAAAAAGCAGTTAAAACAGTGTTTAGACCCAATTTAAGGTTTTAAATGCAGTGATGTAATGCAATGGAGGCAATTGAAGCGCTTTAATCAGACTAAGAATAGACGATGGAAAGTACTTTGCCATGAGATGACATCACATGTCCTGTGTCTTCAGGCCGGGCATGACGACGCGGGCCGAGCCGAGGGTGTAGCCACGTCTGGCAGAGAGAGTGCTGCCGTCAGCGGGAGCCGCGGGACATCGCGATGGGTGAGACGGACGAGGAGAGGGAGGACGCGGGGAAACAGTTTGAGAAGTTTGTCCAGGCGTCGACGTGCAAAGGAGCGCTGCAGGCCTTCAGCGTCCTCTGCAGACAGCTGGACCTGGACCCCGCAGACAACCGCTCCTTCTACAGCAGCCTGAGGGCAAATGTCACGTCGTGGAAGGCCAAAGCCCTGTGGACTAAACTGGACAAGAGGATTTCACATAAGGAGTACCAGAAAGGCCAAGCATGTGCCGGCACCAAGGTAAATCCTTTAATGTTGTCTTTGTTCTAAATGGTGGAGCTAATGATTTACAGCAGGTTATATGTTAATTGAAGCACCTGATGAATGATTTGAAATGTTTTGCCCATATAAAGACACGCAGCCGAGCTCCAAACACGTCTGTTTTTTTACGGAATAGTTTCTCAGCAGGACGTTGTTTTCTTTTCATCATGAAGTATGAAGTCAGATCTTTGCGAGATGATAAAACAAAACACCACTTATTTTAAAACCTGTCAGACAGCAGCTGTTTTTTATAGAGCAAACAATGCACGTGGTTCACTCTCTTTAATCTCATACATATGCTTAACACAGAGCTTTTACTTGACTTTACAAGCTGCAATAAGACGTTTGCTACTTGTTGTAACTGCAGCAACATCGTCAACACAACAAAGAACAACAAATGAAGCACAAACACGTGTGTGAAGGTCTAAAATATCACACCAGGGTTCATTCAGGAACCGACTGATGTGACTTCATCTCACATGGTTCCTTTTTTCTTAACAATCTGAACTTTGTTCCTCTTCATCGTTCAGAGCACCAAACAAAGCGGCAACATCGCGGCCGTGACTTTAAGCCTCATCATGTCTACACCAACACTCGATCTTTCCCTGTAACGGCTCCAAATGTTCATAAAACATTTACATTTATGCTTAAAAGCGTCAGTGTGAGCTCACGTTCTTTCTCATTCAAGACAAAAGAAGTGACTCCTAATCCTGGCAGTCTGCAGAGTTTTCACTGTAAAATAAAAAGTCCCAACGATGTCATTAAGAGTGGACTGCTACGCTGTCGTGAACGCATGAACGTGAGCCTCAAACAGACGATCTGTTTCCACTTGATGACCAAAGTCTCCCCGGGGGAAGCGTGAAGTGACGACTCATGGTTTTATCGCAGCCAGCTCATGAGCGGTGACAGATGTGATATCGCTCAGCGGCACCTCGTCTCTCAAGGATGTGATGTCATCGACGTTTTTACGGCCGCAGCTGTAAAGTTTTACTGTGCGTGAAAAAAAAATGACAAATTGAATAATTCAAGAATTGCAATAATATAATTGAAGGTTTAAGAGCCGAGGGAAAACGTGAAGCTCCACATTTAGCCGCTCACGGACGACAGGTCTGATAAATGTCACACTTTTGTGCTTTTATTACACAGATTTGCTGATTTTTCTCTGTCAAATGTGATAGAAAAGTTAATAAAGCGATTTGTCCAAACAAAGCAATCAGTGCGATGACATCACATTGTGATTGAAATTTCTCATCAAATGACCGTTTGGTTTCATATCAGTGTTCACTGCAGCATGGACGTAATCTTTGTTGGATTATTCTCTATAGACTCTTTAGACTTCATAATGCAGGGGTCAAATTTGACCACATGTGGTCTACAGTACAGATAGCAGATGAAACCTCATCAGTCCGTGTTAGGGAACAGAAAATAGGAGAATATTGAAGGTCATCCACAAACTCAAAACCATTGCAACCAGGGTTAGTACTCATCATTCATGTGGGTTTATTATTAAGGAAACAATGGACAAGGTTGAATTGAATGCACACAACCTCATATTTTCATAATCTTGGATTTTTGTTCTTTTTAGTCTTTTTTTTGTATGGTTTTCTGTTCCTGGTTTGCTGTTTTATTTTGGAGTTTTTACCTCTACGAAGGGCCTTTACCAATATTTAATACAACAGCTGCAACAAACGATTATTAATCGTTTCATCTGGTCCATAAAATGAGTTTTTCAATTTATTTGTGATGTGGAGCAAAGAAAACCGAAAATATTCACTTTTGAGAAGCTGAAAAATCAAATCTTAATTATTAAAAAATTTAAAATTGAGTAATTGTTACAGGCCCAATAATACTCTACAATGCAGTGAGTGCAAATGAACATGTATGGATCTAATCTGACTTAAACCTAATGCAAAAGTTGCATTTTTGTTTAAATTCTGGACTGGAAAATAGTGAAGGGGAGGAGTTTTGCAACACAGTGGAGGTCACAGAGGTCGTCAGAGGTCACAGAGGTCGCCACACAAACACACACAGAGCGACTGACTCTAGAAATGATTCGTAATCAGCTGCAGTTTTAGTTTCCGAACATGAAACTCGTTAAAATGTCGTCTGCTGACGGACACCCGGCTTCAGATGTGACGACAGCGAGGTCACAGGTAGGAAGCGGACAGGAAGTGCGCGTGCGCTGACTCGGCAGATGTGGAGGAAAAATAAACGCCTCATATCTGGAAAAACATGTCAGTAAACGGAAAAGAAAGAAAGAAAAAAAAACGTGATAATCACATGGAAACAGTTGCAGGAGTTCAGATAAACGCATGCGTGTGTGTGTGTGTGATACTGTGAACACACACCTGAATCCACTGAGTTAGTACTGTGCACATAAATGATATCATTTAACATCCTGCCGACTCTCTGTCTCACAGATACACTTAGCTTTTGTTCAGAGGAATGAAAAATTGTTGCCCGCAGGCTTGTCCAGGCATTGTCTCCACCTGTGTGTGTGTGTGTGTGTGTGTGTGTGTGTTGTGTGTGTGTGTGTGTGTGTGTGTGTGTGTGTGTGTGTGTGTGTGTGTGTGTGTGTGTGTGTGTGTGTGTGTGTGTGTGTGTGTGTGTGTGTGTGTGTGTGTGTGTGTGTGTGTGTGTGTGTGTGTGTGTCACATCCTGAGCACCTGAGGCCACATGTGACGCGACACCGCTGTGAAACCTCAGAGAGGGAAATCACAGACTGACCAAAGAGCAGTCGTGTTGTTTGTGTTCAGAGTGTCGGCTTTGCTGACGCTGCGCGTTCTGTCGACACGACTCCGCCTCTGTGTCCCACAACAGACGCGAGTGGAAGTCCCTGACACACACACACACACACACACATACAATACAATGTGGCAAAAGAACGTTACAAACTCCAGAGATGTGACAAATGCAAGGGGAAGGAAATAAAAAGGTATTTTCAGGATTCATTTGCTGGAATCTACGCCGACAGTCAGGGTTTGGTCCTGGATTAGATTTCAAAAGAATCAGAAGTCTCACACACACACACACACACACACAGGAAGGAGAAGGTAGAGTTTGCCAGCGTGTTTAAGCCTGAAGGATGACTTCATGTGTGAGCCACACATTCTCAGACAGGCACCGTAACCTCATGAATCCCCTTTGATATGTGAAGCAATGACGGCTCAGGTTGATGTTTCCTGATAAGTGTTTCTTCCTCTCCTGGGTTCAAGTACACACTCCTCTTCATGTTTAATGTTTTTCTAACGATCATCAGTCACTCACGCTCTATAAAGGCCTGTAAAGTGGTCTTCAGTGTCATTGTGTATCCTGTTTTTGAAGTGGCCTCATTTAGACTCAGTGCTCAGTGGTCTGATGTGTCTCCTGTGACCAGATGTGAGCAGATCTGGTTCCTTCACCTTATATTCAGACACAGACTGACTTCACGCCCGTTTGCCACAACAAAATGACGTGACTTCACAGAAGTGTGAGTCTGTGCGATCATGACGGATGACCTCAGAGGGCATCCATCGAGGAGGCGGGTTCTCATTCGTCCCGAGGACGCATTGTGTTCATACACGCTCAGGAATGTGGTCACATGTGTCCTAAAACCACCTCCAAATGTGTGTTTGTTTAAATCAAATCTGAGCAGAGTGACGTGAACTGCCTGTGATGGTTCAGGATGAAGGTTCATGCCAGGTCTGAACGGGGTCTAGATGCTCTGGCGGGGCAGTGAAGTGCATGTTGTCATTCTCCTGCTATGTTAATAAACAAGTGTTCATGTTAATAAGACGCTGACGTGACTGTGATGGCGTTCACGTCCCTGAGGTGGTTTGTGTTTCCTTCCTCGCTCAGTGCCTCATCATCGGCGGGGGTCCGTGCGGCCTGCGGACGGCCATCGAGCTTGCGCTGACCGGCGCCAAAGTGGTGGTGATCGAGAAGAGGGACTCGTTCTCCAGGAACAACGTGCTGCATCTGTGGCCCTACACCATCCATGACCTGCGCGGCCTCGGGGCCAAAAAGTTCTATGGCAAATTCTGCGCCGGGGCCATAGACCACATCAGTGAGTATCTGACTTCACAGAGAGCAAACGGGCTGATGGGTTATAAGGCTTTTTTTTCTCTCCATTGATCTGTGTTCTCATGTTACATCGTCACTGAAGCCTGAGCTTTTTAAAGCAGGTGTGTGTAATGATGGTGCTGGAGGAGGAGGAGGAGCATATTATCAATATTATCAATATTGATAATATTATAATATTCGTTTGACTTTTGCTCTAAAAGTTACACAACGTCTGTGTGAAGCCATGGACTCACAAAGCCGTTTGGCAACTTTGATGCTGCTTCCATTCAAAGTGAATGAGATACATTTTAAAAAATCATCTTAATCTTAATCCCAATTCTTGAGTCTAATCTGTATTGGTCATTTATTAGAAAGAAAACAGGATGTGAAGAAATAAAATCCCATTTATTTAAAGATACTTATTCATTCATTATCTACTGCTTTATCCTCCACGGTCAATTTAGAGCAGGGGTGTCAAACATAGAGGCCACGGGGCAGAACCGGCCCACCGGGGGGTCCAATCTGGCCCACGGGATGTGATCTATAGGACGTTGTTTTTTGAATTATGGGAGATATACGAGAACGCGGTGGTGATTATAAGTTGAATGAATTAACGTAAATGTTGTTTCATATTTTGTGATTCTTTTCAATCCTGAGCACAGAAGGAAGACAGATGTTTCACACATGTATGAAAACACTGTCTCTGTGTCTGACAGGCATCCAGCAGCTGCAGCTCACCCTGCTGAAGGTTGCACTCATCGTTGCAGTCGAGTTTCACGTCAACGTGGAGTTTGTCAGACTGCTGGAGCCTCCGGAGGATCAGGAGAACCAAGGTATCACTGCAGTGTCACGTCCAAACAACACATTGAGCCTTTCTTGTATTTTCACTCAGACAGAAGTTTGATGGATTGTTCAGTGTGACATAAACATCGGGCTGCGTCTGTCACTTTGTGAGACCGTTACTGTGGAGCTGAGAGTCTGTGTTTACCCTCCTCCTCCTCCAGTTCAGAGTCAGTGAGCGACGAGGATATTAAACTAATAAACACGACACAAACGCAGGGAATACGATAGTTTTTCTTCACTATGTTGCTCACACGCATGGATACTGTGTGTCAGAATAAGTTGCGTGAACACAATCAAATGTAATGTTGTTGAATCAAAGGAGAAAGTCTTTCTCACAGCGTTGTCATGTTGGTGTTTGGTTGTAATGTCAATACACCGATAACACAGAGAGCCTCGGGTCTAAATTTAGACCAGGACTTAACACTTCTGTCAAACTCAGCCGAGTCCTTGACATCATGGAATGCGCTCACACGCCTGCTGCACCAAAACACTTAAGAGTCTTTTATTTTGAATATGTTATACTATTTTATTTGGACAATAATCTCCGCTGGCTCAGTGGTGATGGAGTGTGTAAACATACCAACACATGTGACGACTCTTACCAACATATCTGAGCACTGACCATAATCGTCCTTGAGTTTGTGCGTTTCTGTTTGCGTGCGCGTGGCAGGTGGCGGTGCGGTGCACGAGGTGTTTTGATGGAGACTGTTGAAGTGTCCTTGAGCAAAGAACCACGTCCGCCCTTATCTGCTGCCATTCCACATTCCCCACATGAGCCCTCTCACTCTCTCTCTTTGTTTCCCTTGTCTTAGCGCTCGGGTGGAGAGCTGAGGTTCGACCCGCCGATCACCCTGTGGCGAACTTTGACTTCGATGTCGTGGTGGGAGCGGACGGACGCAGGAATACTCTGGAAGGTGAGAAGACGGAGGAGATTCCTCAGGGAGACACTGTTCAAAGCATTCTGTAAAGAAACAAGGCCTCATCCGTCCATTCATCCATTCATCCATTCATAGTCCAAATCCTGTGTCCCTGTAAAATCACTGTATACGACATAATTCCTGCTTCTTATCGGGTCGGTGAGCAAATCATTCACACGGTTCCTCACGCGTTTTCCAACAGTTCCAACCACCAACCTTCGGTATTACAGCACACTTCTTCTTCTTCTGCGTCTTTTATTCTCGTTCTAATCTGCGGGCGAAAACACGTCATCAATGGAAAACGTTAAATCCTCTTCTGATGGTGAAGGACGCGGACTTGAGTCCGGAACAGCCACTGCCTCTGTCTTCTGTTATTTACAGTATTATTTTAAGCATTAATAATACATCAAGCATATTGTATAAAGCATTAATGAGTGCTTACAACTAATTATAGTGTTATAAGTAGATTATAATGTATTATAAGACTGGGGTGCCACCAAGTCTCACTCACAAGGTTTTCTCACAGGTTTGCATTCCCTGCATGAATTATTTTTCTTCCAATTTGGCTCTTGCTTCCATTTTGAGCAGCTTTCTCCATGGAGCTCCCCCAGAGCAAAGGTCATGAGATGCCTCTCCAGACTCCACCCCCTTCTGTCAGAACAAATCACGTCAGATCTCTTCTTCCCTCTGACATGCAGCTCCTCCCACAGGAGCGTTTCAGGAGCGTACATACGCTGCATACGCTGAATCTGAAACTCACCTCGTGTAAAAGTATACGCGCTGGAAGCCGCTGATCTCTCCCTGTGGGGAAGGAAACACATGAAACCACTAAAAGCTCAGTGCATAAATAGAACAGAGCCGGGGGCTCGGCGCAGCAGCAGCAGCAGCTGATGCATGCGTGTTGGACTCGCTCCATCTCTGTGTCTCACTGCTAAAATGTTGTCATCGAACAAACCGATTCAAATCAGATGCTTATTCCTAAAAAGGGCATTTTGGAGCCAGATGAGGTCATGGCTCATTCTCAAATTATGAAGAAGCCTCTGGGAGTGGATTTTCCTCAACAGTCGGCTTCATCTGCTCTCTGTTGTTGTTACAGTGTGTAGTAAGCAACCAAAACCCTTTTCGTCTTCCCTTCCTGTGCTCACTGCGTTAGAAGTTGGTAGGTGGGCACTTTGTCACTGACGTGGCAACGAAAGCAAAGTAAACACATCGTGGTCAAGGGCTCGTCGTCCAACTGGAACGACTCCTCTGTGCGGCTCTGAACAACAGACGTGCTTTATGCAGCGTGGGGATGGGTCTGAGAGTGAAGCACTGCATATACATACACTTTTAGTGCTCATTCGTGTCAGAAAAGTCACTGTTCATGATGATAAACTGCATAAACGTCTGTCATTTCACGGTGTTTGTGTTGCACTTCATCAAGAAATGTACGACAAACGCACAGCGAGTCAATAAATCCAACACAAACACTTTGATTTGCTGCTGATATAACGCAGTGACATTATTAGATATTAGATATGTATTCAGGGAATCCGTCGCATTGTCGTGAGTAACTGTACGACTGGCAGCAGTGAAGCGTCTGAGGGAATTCTCTCTCTGTGCTTTGTGAGCAGATGTTTTGCCGCTCGTGGTCATCATCTTTCCTCAGGGTGCGCTCGGCTCGGCCTCTTGTGCTGCTGTTGTGTTACCAGAGCAGCGTATGATGTAAAACAGTTTTAACACCCTCAACAAAGACAAATGTCAAACATCTGAAGCTTTTAAAATAAGAAAAAAGAATGGTTGATGTCAGCTCAGCAAAATACAGAAAGAATCCTAACATGTTGTGTGTTATTGGTGTCGACTACGCAGAGAATCCCATTTTGAACGGTCTTTAAGTTTTAGATAATGTCCTTTTCTTGACACTTGTGAATAAAGTCAGTGGCGTTTGACTTTAGTTTTCACCGCTTGTTCCAGTTCTGCTGACTGTGTGAAGGCTCACCTTGGAAAGCTGCCTCTTATCCTTCAAAAACTGCCTTGTAATTATGGTTTTAGCCGGGATTTCCTTTTGGTTTTTAACAGACAAGTTTATAGGACTGGAATTCTTGGGAAGATGAACATGTTTTTTGCTGCGTGTCTGTTTTCTTCTCTCTCAGGTTTCAAGAGGAAGGAATTCCGAGGTAAACTGGCGATCGCCATCACGGCGAACTTCGTCAACAGGAACACGACGGCCGAGGCCAAAGTGGAGGAGATCAGCGGCGTGGCTTTCATCTTCAACCAGAAGTTTTTCCACGACCTCAAAGAGGAGACAGGTGGGAGAGAGGAGACCCCACACACACACTCACCACGGTGTCACTGTCACGCTTTTAAATCTGTAAATCACGCGACCGTGTCGCTCGCAGGCATCGATCTGGAGAACATCGTGTACTACAGGGACAACACGCATTACTTTGTCATGACGGCCAAGAAACAGAGTCTGCTGGACAAGGGGGTCGTGATTCATGTAAGTATGTATGCATGCATGCACTCACCTGCCACTTTATTAACTGTTAATGACCTAAAATATCTAACAAAGCAGCAACTCGGTGTGAGATTTGATGCACGGCCTTCAGAGTTCGGCCAGAAACCGTGGAAGAGAAAAGAGAGGAGAAAGATTAGACTGGTTTAAAAGGATAAAATGGCAAAAGTAACTTTCAACAGTAAATTACGTAAACACTAGTTGAAAAGAAGGTAGAGCTGAAACGAGTAATCGATTACTAAATGAATCGACAACTATTTTGACAGTTGAATAATCGGTTTGAAGATTGTTTAAGCTTCTTAAATGTGAATATTTTCTTGATTTCTTTGCTCTGGATAACAACGAAATCATTAAAATGAATCATTTTGGTTTGTGGACAAAACGAGACATTTGAGAACGTCATCATTTCCAGCTTTGACGAACACTGATCAACACCAAGCGATAATAATCGACAGATTAATCGATTATGAAAGTAATCGTTAGTTGCAGCTCTAAAAGAAGTTTGGTAATTCATCTCTGAACAAACAAGTTGAACTGGGTGTTTATTGGGTCTCCTGTGTACCTAATAAAGTGGCAGGTGAGTGTATTTTAAGTTAAGTTTATCATTTCACACACTTTTATTTTATTGCCTTTGTTCAAACAGGACTACCTCGACACGCAGATGCTGCTGAGCAGCGACAATGTCGACCAGGACGCTCTGCTGTGCTACGCCCGCGAGGCTGCAGACTTTGGCACCAAGTATCAACTCCCCACGCTGGACTTTGCCACGAACCACTGCGGGCAGCCGGACGTGGCCATGTTCGACTTCACTAACATGTACGCGTCGGAGAACGCCGCTCTGGTCCGGGAGCGCTTTGGACACCAGCTGCTGGTGGCACTGGTCGGCGACAGCCTGCTGGAGGTAAGCGGTGTGTGTGTGTGTGTGTGTGTGTGTTTGAAGAAGCTGCACCGCCTGGATGCTCAGGTGTTTATTTCCAGTGTGTCATAGACAGTACCTCTCTTTCTACTATTCCAGTAGTGGAGAGACAGAGAAAGGAGTTTCTATTAAACCAAACTCAAATATTTGCTTAAATGCTGTGTTACCAACCACTGCTTTCTCAGAGATGGAAACCTGAGACTCATTAAACGCTGTGTTCGTCCTGTTACGTTCACTTTTCATACTAATTTCCCCTTGTTTTATTTCCTAAATGACATCTTTTCTGTTAAAGTCCTGAGATGAACGTCTCTGTCATCTCGCACGTACAACATGTTCACTGTTGAGTCTTTACTGTGTGCTTCCATCACCATGTTTATATTCTGTATTGTGTGTGTGTGTGTGTGTGTGTGTGTGTACACACTCACAAACAATTCATATTTCCACATATTTTTGCTGTGATTTCCTGTGCAGCCGTTCTGGCCGATGGGGACGGGCTGCGCTCGAGGCTTCCTGGCCGCCTTTGACACGGCCTGGATGGT
The DNA here is from genome assembly GCF_019176455.1 of Solea senegalensis. NCBI lineage: Eukaryota > Metazoa > Chordata > Actinopteri > Pleuronectiformes > Soleidae > Solea > Solea senegalensis. The sequence continues at coordinate 2,186,215 of NC_058027.1, forward strand.
GAGGAGCTGGGCTCAGGGTCGGCCCGCTCTGGAGGTGCTGGCAGAGAGGTGCGCGCACACACACACACACACACACACACAGATCTGTTTTAAATTTTAATCTTTCATTTGCACCACCATTATTTTATGCTGCAACCTTATATTTGACTTTTTTTTTCTCCTTTTCTATTATTATTATTATTACTATTATAATTTTCTATTTTTTTTGTTTCTAAATTGTTTTTATACAATTTATTTTATTATTATTTCTAAATTGTTTTATTATTTTTATTTGTAAATTGATTTTATTCAATTTCGTCTCTGCAGAGAGAGCATTTACAGGCTCCTCCCACAGACGACACCAGAGAACATCGCCAAGAACTTTGAGCAGTACACCATCGACCCAGGAACTCGATACCCGAACCTGAACGCCTCCTGTCTCAGGCCGCACCAGGTGAGAGGGAGAATAACTCGGATATGAAGACAGTGAGTGTTTGGAGCGACTTGATTGTCGTCATTTCTCTCCTCTCCATTCCTTTGTCAGGTGCGTCACTTGTACGTCAGCGGTGAAGTGAATTCCTGCTCTCTGGAGCGAGCCGCCACCATACGACGACCTGTCAATCTCTGCAGGCGAGGTAGGTTTCTGTCAGATTCCTGAGCGCTGTCGTGTTTCTGCGCCGGTGACAGATGTGCTCACGAGCGAGACTCAAACACCTGCTTTCATTCAAGCATGAACACATGTCACTCATTCTGGGCTTTGAGTCAAAAATGGTCATTGATAAAAGTTCACACAAATGTCCTAGTGTTCACTTATCTTATCAAATACATACATACAGTATCTTAGAGTTTTGTTCTTTTCTACGACGGATTATTCGCCACATTAAAAAAAAAAGAAGTCTTAATTTACGAGATTCAAGTCGTCATATTCTAATCTGTTGTTTTAGAAGACTTGGAGGAAATGGCTGCAACTGGTCGACTGCAGGGTAATCGGTGGATGCATCAGTGGCAGTTCAGAGGGGTTTTGTGGTTTCTCTAGTTCATCTTATGAATCCATATGATGTGCTCGCTGGACCTCGACTTCTTCTGGATCCAAAATCTTAATTATCAGGCGGATTTTTACTTGAGAAACCACAAACCCCTCTGTTGTATCCAGTTATTTCCCCCTCCACAAAAGCAACCATTTCCTCCAAGTCCGCCTGGTTCTTTCTGTGGAAAAGATGCGTTTTCTTGCATATTCTTGCATATTCATATGATGCTGATGTGCTAAAAGATGAAGTATGTTCTAGTTTGTGAAACTATTCTAAAGTGCGATTCGACTGTGACGAGTTGTGTGTCTCCTGCAGAGTCCGAGGTCAGACCGGCGCGGCTCCTGACGTGGTGTCAGAAACAGACGGAGGGCTACAGGAACGTGAGCGTCACCGACCTGACGTCCTCGTGGCAGAGTGGCGTCGCTCTGTGTGCCCTCATCCACAGGTTCAGACCTCAGCTCATGTACGTACATCCCATAATAACCCTCACACTGAATGAAATGCATCTATGCGTTCATAGAGTGGAAACAACGTGGCCGGGAGGACATTCGTGTTCTGGGTGTGTTAAAAATGCTCGGCATGAGATCTTTATCTTTTCCAGCGACTCGTCGTTAGTATGAATGTGTATGTTTGCACATCATTTATCAACATGTTTCAGCCTCAGTGTAAATCACAGTGTTGGTTCACACTCACACAGCAAACCTTCCCCTAGCTCACGGTCGTGTGGAATTTGCCCGTGCGACTGTAAATGAGTGCGTTTACTAATCTAATTATATCCTCCACTCTTTAATTATTGCCTTCATACTTTTGCCACACGCCACTGTAATTTCATGTGGTGCCGTGAGTTTCCGAGAAGCGCTGGCATCTACCCGTTCTGCAGAGGGTTTGAAAAAAAGAGCCAAAGTTTGTGTGTGCCGTTGCTAGGTTACCGCTCTCCCCCACGACAGCGTCAGAGCTGAGAGGTCTTTTTATTTCCTGCCATTTTCTCCTGTAATTCTTCTCCAGGGTTGAACGTGTGTTGAGTTAGAGGAGAAATCGTGAAGATAAATCATTACATCAACCGTTCACTTGTTTGCCTCCATTAGAGATTTCGATTCACTGAATGAAGAAGACCACGCTGCAAACCTGCAGCTGGCCTTCGACGTCAGCGAGCGAGAGTTTGGCTTTCGCTCGTTCACCTCGGTGAAGGATCTGAGCGCTGCTGACGACCTGGACAAAACCTGCATGACCGCCTACTTGTCCAGGTTCTATGAGCTCTTCCGTGGAACACCTCTGCCTGCATCAGGTACTTTATAATCTTTACTGTGAAAAGAAAACCTTCTCTAAGAAATAGTAGTAATCCAGTGGTGTGTTTGGCTGCAGGCTCCAGAGTCGTGGACGAAAACAATGAAGATTATCCATCCAAGGACGCGAGGAGTAAAAATAATGGGCTCAACATCGCGGTGCCCAGGAAGCGAGTTCCAAAGGTAAATTCTCCTTTTCTCTAAGTCGTGTGAATATTCAGCCTCACGTTGTTTCCTCACTCTGTGCTTCCAGGACGAAAAGAGGACAGATGGCACAGACCCCACCTACAAGAGGAGGAGAAAGTTCTATTTTGAGGAGGTTTGTTACTGAACTGTTTCCACTCGCGTCATCACCCACATCACGTCGATGAACTCGTGTATTCTCTGTGTTTTTCAGGCCACCGACGTGTCCAGTAACGGCTGCGCGGTGCGAGAGACACAAGAGCCCAAAGAGAATCGAGTACGCTCCATATCCAGTCAGTTATTGGCCAAGTTTGAAAGCAAGCCGAGCAACGCCATCCGAAGAACACAGGTAAGAAAAAAAAAAGAAGGTTTAAAAGCTTCTCTGTTCTCATCTTTTCAGCCTTTTCTCTTCCTGAGCCTTTTTATTCTCTCTCTTCCTGATGTTTTCTGGAATAATCTCAGTCAGACTGTGAGAGGACGACGTCCGCGCTGCAAACACATGACCTGAGCGAGAGTCTGCACGGTAAAGTCAGGCCTCGGGTTCCGCCTGAACCTCCTGCTGAGAGACAGGTTATCACCTTCTTATGATCCCAACGACTTATGGACACAGCACAGAGACTTATGAACACATGAACACATATTTAACAGGTGCTTTTAATGCAAATATACAATATTTCCTTATATGAACACACTCTGTAATCAAAGCATCATCGTGTTCATGAGCTCATGATGATGATGTAAGTTTGGCAGAAGATAAAACATGAAAGATTGACTGTACTGGATCACTAATGCAAGTTTATCTTCCTGCTGCACTGGCTTGACTAACACTCGCCAGCGAGGGCAGAAGAATTTGTAATATTGTTTGAAAATGGCCAGAAGCATTTTAGAAAACCAAACACATGAAAGCACCTGCATGCTTCTCCACGTGCATCACCATCTCATATCCTTTCCAGTTTGAGTTCAGCCTCAGAAAAGCCGCAGAGCAGTTAGTCCACCTGCCGCCAAAGCCTCCGCCCAAACCCCGCCTCCCGCCCCAGCGTCCCTTTCCCTCCGTGAAGCTCAGACACGTTGATGAAATAGACTGTGAGTCGAAGCGTCAGTGTGACCCTGAGAGCGCAGATCCCCGGCCTCCTCCTCCTCCTCCTCCTCCTCCTCCCTCCTCCTCCTCCCTCCTGCCACCAGATCCAGTTCATGTCGAGGCTCCTGCAGCGCCTCAGGGAGGTGGACGAACACGTCTCTGAGGTGAACTTGTCTGTCTTCTTCCCTCTTCTTTCACGACTTGTTTCTTCTCTGTTCTTCATGGTCTGCTCCCCCGAGTGAACGTTGATGACACTTGTGTGTGTGTGTGTGTGTGTGTGTGTGTGTGTGTGTGTGTGTGTGTGTGTGTGTGTGTGTGTGTGTGTGTGTGTGTGTGTGTGTGTGTGTGTGTGTGTGTGTGTGTGTGTGTGTGTGTGTGTGTGTGTGTGTGTGTGTGTGTGTGTGTGTGTGTGTGTGTGTGTGGTGCGATGGTGAAGTCAGCCCCTTCATTATCAAGCCACACAGGAATGGAAAGAGCAGGCGTTACAGAGCTGGCGCTCGCTGAGCCGCTGACGTCTGCAGATCCGCCGTTTTCCAGAAATCTGCCGACTTTATCTCATGGTTGAGTGTCAAAGTGAGGTTTCGGGGTTAGTTTCAAAATGTTGAATTTATTCCTGCAGACAAAATGATGAAGCATGACTATAATAGTGATAGTTTAGGGCAGAAGTTCTCAAACTTTTTCTGTTGGCCCCCCCTTTAGAGGAAGAAATTTCCCGGGGGCCCCCCCGACTCTCATGAAATGGTAACAATGTGTCAAGTATAACATTTATTCAATCAATATTAGAAATAATGTTTCACTTTTCTTTCAATAATCTGTTGTGCAGATAACATTTTTGCTTTAGCGACACAAATAACCTCAATGCTGCTTTGTGAGAAAGCAAATTTCAAACAAAAATATGACATGTGCAAATAATAGTGTCATTTTAAACCATAAATACATTTGGATAAAAAAGAATACTTTACCAAGATCAATCCTTTGCTGTGCTTTGTGTGTTTTGAGACGCAACACACAGAGATGTCGTTGGTGGCATTTTCTCGCCTTGGTTTTGGTCGTCGCGAGTCATTGTTGCGTTCGGCTGACGTTGGCGTGTTGTTAGTTAGAAATAAATAACGAAATAAATAAATAAACATTATAAATAAATAAATAAATAAATAAATTAAATGAGTCCGGGTCACAGCGAGAGCAAAAGTTCCGCCTGCTAAACTTTAGTTAGGACTTAAAATCAAACAAAACTCATGCCCCCCCTGGAAAGTCTCCACGCCCCCCCCAGGGGGGCCCGCCCCACAGATTGAAAAAGGCTGATTTAACCTTGTTGCGTTAGATGAGGATATTGAAGCCACTCATGTCTTATGTGATTATCTTAGATTAGCTTAGCATCATGATTTGGCAAAGGTTGGTGTGTTCTCGTCTCCTCAACTCTGACTTATTTACTGAACCTGATTTTCTTTCAGAGTTACGTCAGGAGTTGTCGGCACTCGCAGATAAACAGATAAATATTTGACTCTTTTTACGTAAAGATAAAGCACGAAAAGAAAGAAGGAAACCGGAGCTGCAACAATGTGTTGGCAAACAGCAGCTGGGTGTAGAAACTTCCTGTTGTGTTGTCAGTGAACACAGAGGAGTGTTGATGGATGGATTATAGACAGACAGACAGACAGACAGACAGACAGCAGGTCGACATGTTTCATCCCACGTCATGGACCGACTTTAACTGCATTAATCAAAGGAAGAGTTATGAATTATCCAGAGAGTAGAATTGTTTCAAAATAACATTCACACATTAAAAAACTGTGGAACTGAGATGTTTATTAAACATTCTAACATTATTTGTTTATGGGATATTTTTAAATATTTTCATTACATTTTGAAAATATAGAAGACTTGAGGCAGTTTTTTCTCTTTTACATCAAACCTCACACTCCTCACAGTACTTTCTTTTTCTCTCTTCTAATCTTTTTAAAAACACACTTCAATCACTTAAATCAACCCAAAATTGTATTTATTTAAAAAGGCATTTAATTTCAGTCAATAATTTTAATTTGATCATCAAAATAGTGTGTGATGGTATTGTTGTAAATTATGAATTTCCAAATCACTTTTAACATGATTTTACTGTTATATCTGTTCTTGATGTGATTACACATGGTTTGAACACACTATTCTGAAAAAGGAGAAACAATGTCCTCGTTATTCTTGTCGTTACTTCTTCGAAAATTAGCAAAGACTTTGTTGCCAAAAGTGTGTGGATGATTTAATGACAGTCGCCGTTTTGTAGCAAATATGATGCAAATGGTTTTATAGGGTTAAGTCTGTCTTACACGTCCATGTCACCACAATCCCCCCGTGTGGACGGTACCATGTGTTCAGTAACTTGTGGACGATGACATCATTTCTGTCGGGCGCATTAACGCGCCGTGAGATCTGATTTATAAGCTGATACTCGTCTCGGATTTCACTTCCAGGACGCCTCTGCTTCTCTTTCCCCGTACAGTGTGTGTAACCACATCAAGTGAGGTGTGACATGAATGTAATAAGGCGGCCTTCGCTGGTCACAATGGTGTTACTGTTGTCCTCCCGCCGCTGCACACTTACCTGTCAAGCAGAACAGAAATCTCTTTCATCAGTTAACAGTGCAGAGCTTATGAAGTGATTAAAGCCGCTGACGGTTGGTCTGCTCCGTGTCATCCTTCAGAGAAAAGCTCAGACACAACACACTCGAGAGTTCCACACAAAGAGTATAAAGGACAAAGCTGTTCACCTGAGCGGCTTGTTCTCAGGAGACAGTTCTGCTGATCTCAAGGTGACGATCGTGTGTTCACGATGTGTGTGTGTGTGTGCTGCACGCTGCACGCTGCACGCTCATCGCTTTCTTCACTATAAAGACTAATAATTCACTTCAGGCTTCACCGTATCCACGTTGTTTTACTCTAGCTGCAGGGAACTGGACTTTCTTTTGTATTTCTGCTTCTTCTGCGATTCACGAGTTTTCTTCAGTTCTGACCGTTAAACTCCAGCCTTCAAGAAAACACAAGCAAGTTCAGTTGCTTATAACTGAGGAATTTATGACCTGGATGTCTTAGAATCTTCACATATGCCGTCTTTTTTCTCAATTTGACTTTATTGTGTTTTCAAAACCAAATAAAAAGTAAGAATATTGACAGTGAAAGTCTACACAGTGAAAGTACTACACTAAAAATAATGGTTTTTACTACATTCTCTACTATAACACCTTCCCTTCCTTTACTTCATGGAATAAGAACAAAAAAAACATTGTTTTTCATCCAGCTGTACCTAATAAAGTGGCACAAGAGCTCAGCATATTATGGCAGCACACAGACGTCCTTACTCCTCTATTTACAGCGTTTCCTGGCATTAACAGATCTGTGCTTCACACGAGAGCTTTTGCTCCGCGCTGATGTTTTTGGGCTGTTTTTTTTTTCTGCCTCTTGTGCTTTTAATTATCCGCGGTCCTCACAGAGCAAAAGTGTGTGTTTTTGTGGTGGCACTGTGTGGGTTTTTCTCCGCTCCACCCATTCCCAAACAGCCGGCTCCAGCTCAGCAGCCAGATGTTGGAGCGCGGCTCACACCAGTGGCTGCACAATCGCCATTCATGCCACTTTTTCAAGGTTTGGATCAAAATCACAATGAATTCTCTGAAAAGCAAGAGAGGATTTGATTCAGCACAGAAGACAAAATGACCCGTTGTGTGATTATGTTACTTAACCTAAAAACCTGAAACTTAAACATAAAAACTTGCTGCCTGCATGTTGTGAGCACGTCAGCGCCTCCATGAACCTTGTCTTCACCTGCCTCTGCTCTTGTTTTCCAGAGTTGCATCGTGCGCAGGACGTTCCAACAGACGGGCGACAGGTGTCACTCGTGTCAGCGGCGCGTCTACATGGTGGAGAGAGTCTGTGCCGAGGGCCTGTTCTTCCACAGGGAGTGCTTTCGCTGCTCCACCTGCAACTCGGCCCTGCGACAGGGAGCGCACGCTTTCGACTCTGAACAAGGTCTGTGTCGTCACGTGATACCAAGAGCAACAATGAACGTATACTGTCCATAAATATGTTTGTATGATGAGTATAATCGCTGTAAAATAAACCTTTTATACGGTTTGTACTTTACGTACGTTCCCTGGTGCTCTGGGGAACGAGGAGTGAGCGGAGGAGTCGTCAGTCTCACACTTAGACGACACTTGGTCCCAGCTTTGATTCTTGTGTACCTCAGCTCGCTTAGAACCTCGCCAGAGCAGGCACCAAAAAAAGCACCAGGTATCAGGTTACTATGTTAGTGGAAACACAACTTAACCGTGCCGTGCTGAGGCGAGGCGAGGCGGTGGAAACGCAGCGTTAAGTCTTACACACTGAACCTTTAATCCTTAAGTTGACCTTTGCTGTGATCTTTGCAGGGAAATTGTTCTGCAAACTTCATTTTGATCAACGTCACTCTGGGACAACGCTACGCAGAAGCTTCTCTCTGCGCTCAGTGAGTACCTCGACCTTCTGACCTTCTGTTCAGCATTTATCGACAAACAGACACTAAGTGTAAAAACACTCTTTCAGATCCATAATGGCAGTGGAGTGAAGGAGCGACGCGATGCAGCTGCGGATGTCGGGGAGATCCCTCAGCCCAGCGGCACAGCACACCTGCAGAGTCCACCTGCAGCAGGTACCGGGTTCACGTCCTTTATCAGGAGACAGCTGAGCAGGCCCATGAGTGTGACGCGCACCGTGTGCAGCGCCCCCTGGCGTCTGTCCCGCTCCGTGCGCGGCGCGGCGCGGGCCGTCTGCAGCCACCTGAGGGACAACGCCCCGGACTACACATTCCTCTACGAGCTGCTGAGCATGAGCCTGCCCCTGTTGTTTGTTTTACGGGAGGTTCTGGTGCAGCTGTACGCGGAGGCCGTGCCCGACGAGTCCGGCTCTCTGCGGCCGCTCGTGCTGTGGCTGCAGCAGCAGGTCGGGCACAGGCTCGTCTAGACTCGGAGGAGACACCAGAGTGTCCTCGGCTTCTCATCAAGCACCTTTTTAACGTTTAGTTTAATGGTACAGTTTTTTTTTTACACGATATCAAATTGTGTCGTGGAATTCTGCAGTTGTTAGATTAAAGTGCCTTCACTGCAGTTAATATGCAGATGAACTAAAACAAAGGACTTAAGGAAAAATGTCCTTCAACCCTTTGAATTGTCTTGAAAAAAGGAACCTGTAGTTAAAACGTCTTAACTCAGGTTTATGATTTAATGCACTTTATCTCTTTATAGGCGTCACATGTCACATGTGTTGTCTTTTAATACAGAATATTACGCCACACTCTATTCATTCACTTTTATACTCTGACTACACTGTTTTACTTTATATAAACTGTTTTTTATTGATTGCTGTTGGAACTGTGGACTCTGGGTATTTAGTTCTACTTTGCTGCCACCTACTGTCGACTCTAAGAAAACCCATGAAGGCAAACGAGAGAAAAATGAACACACGTCATCTCCCTGTGTTGTGTTTTTAAAAAGACTGTGGACACCGGCGAGCGTGTTGCTGTGCTTGTGTGTTTGAATGTGTTTGCCGTGATTAAGACGCACGTTTTAAAAGCTCAACAGCAAACCTCTCTGACAGGAAGCTGCACCGCTGCTTCCTGTTCGTATGCAACATCCAACGACGCTCGTGAAGCACTTTAGAGTCTGATTTTAAAAGAATTCTTATTTGAACCGTAAAGCATTTCAAGTGTTTACAGCATGAGATGTTGGATATTGTGCGTTTACTGAATCTGAACGGAAACAAAGTCTCTCGTTGTTGTTTTTTTACAGGAGGAAAACGCACACACACACTCACTGGACTTGCATAATATTTATAATTATACATGTGTTTTACAAGATGAATATAACATGTACAACGGTGCCAACAAACAAACACCCTCATTATGAATGTCAGTGTTTTGTGTTCATAAACCCTTTTTTGCTACTTTTGTGCACTTGGCTGTTTTTCTTTGTTCTCAATGGTTTGTGTTTGTGTGTGTTTGTGTTTGTTTGTGTTCCATCAGCCGGAGACTTTTGTGTGTGAGACGACGGGAAGTTTAGGAGTCAAGTGACCGCTCGTTTCCAAGGTGATCGCCTGCATGGTCACTGTTGGTTGTGATACTGATGAAAAATAACCGACACAAAGTGTCACATGTGGCTTTGAAGTGACTTTGAGCTTTGGCTAAAACAAAACTAAACTAAATGAACAGCTTGGGTCTTTGTTCTTGGTTATGGGAATGAACCGGCACCAAACTAACTTCACATCTCAGGGTTACAGTTTGTAAAATGGAGCTGGATTTTATTTTGGTGACGTTGCAGCCGAGTGTCCCTCACGTCACCTCAGCTCAGCTACGTAGCCTTCAGTTAGCGTCGAAACTCAACAGATATTTAGTTTGTCCATCGTGAGCTACTGTAAAAACATGGTGATCCAAAATGGCTGCCTGTACAGAGCTGACGCGGCTCCTGATAGAAATGAAAAACACAGTAAACACAATCAGCTGATATTCAATTTCAGTTCAATTTGTCTATGGTTTTATTCCAGTTTTTTCCCCCGTGCACTTCAGTGATCGTCCTCTCAACCAGATTAAAAATAATCTTTGTGATTTAACTAGCGATTATTCTCATAATCGATTCGTCTCTCGTTTATTTCCTCAATTCATCGAGTCATCGTTTTGTCCATAAAAATGTCAGAAGACGTTGATCAGTGTGCGTCAAATGTCTTGTTTTGTTTTGTCCACAAAGCAAAAATATTCACTTTTAATGATTTCTTTAAACGAAGAGAAAAAAACAATCAGAAATGTTGTTTTAATAATGAAAAAAAAGCTTCAAACCGAGGTAGAAAGTCTCACTCATGTACCTTAAATAATTAAGTATGTTTGTTATATCTGGTCAGAAAGTGACAAAAACGTGACACAAACGTCACAAACCTCGAATGATGAATGTACAACAGTGAACTGGCGTCAAAGAAACCTTTAAACATAAAAGCTAATGGAGAAACCTTGATCGTGATGTATAAGTGACAGACGTGTGAACTCTGGTTTTTTTAAATAGGAGAAAACAATCTATTCATTACAGGACCGTTCTTGTCCATTATGCTTTAAATGTTGCCAGTGAAGGTCGGAGAGTGTTGGATGAAATAAAAAGGTCTCGTCTCCAGCACAAAGGCCAGTCATGACCGTGATGATCGGACAAAGAACCACTTAACGTTTGCATTCTGAGGTTCAGGACAGTGGAAACATCTGTAATAACGGGTTTTCATTACATTAGAGGATGAAACATGCAGTTAATAAGTCAAGCACATTAGTGGCATTCATGCCTCCGTCTCGTCTCCTGTAAGTGCGAATGAAAAATGAAAAACGACTGCATTGTGTTCCAAACAGCTCAGGAATGTACTTAGAGCGTTTTAAGAAATATGTCGCAGGTTTCTACTTCAGAAACATCCTTGACTGAAACTTCTCTGCTGTGGCCGTGCAGCGGTGAAAAGATACCGTCTTCACTTTCACTCTGAAAACACCGACATAATTATAGTAACTCTTTTAACACCCACTAATTTACAGTTATACTTAACTACTGCAAGTCACATTAAACAAGTCCCTTATAGCATTAACATTAGTATTTATGAGTCCTTTTCACCTGCAATACTTGGTGTAACTTTATTTATTTAAGGACAAAACTCTCCTTCATAACATCCAACAAACACGTGATCATTTCTAACCCGTCCTGAAACTGACATTTAGACAACTGGAATGACTTTTTCTCATTTTTAGTTTTGCTATATTTAATTGAATTCCGTTCCTCTGTATTATTATTTCTCTTTTATTGACAATAATCAGTTGTAATGATGTGTGTTTTCACACAGGAGCCGAGTCCCTCCATCGTCTCAGGACTGAGAATGACAGCGTGACTTTAATGATGTGACGGGATGTTGTTGCTGCTGTTTTTTCTTTTTAATGTGTTAAATAAATGTTGTTACAGAGTTTTCAGCAGAGCTGTCGCCAAACACACCAGACTCCTCTGTTAAATATTGACATTTTAGACATTTCCCTGGTAATTGTTGGAGATGAACCCACGTTTTTAGGATCGTTAAGTCTTTTTAACTCATCTACAGTTCGGCATTGTTCGGCTTTGATTCTTGTGTCGGACGTCTCTTCCTGTGACGACGCTGTTTATATGTTTATATGTCTGTGACAACTTTATTTAAATGAATCAAACATTAGGAACTATAAGCAGCTGTTTTTGAATAGAAACATAATATACTGCATCGTCTGCATACGTCTGATATCTATAAGTTAAGTAAGTGCCCTAAAATGAAAAAATCAATCTAAACATTCCTTCCTTTATTTCCTTTATTGAAAAACTGGCACATACATGTTGGAAAATTGCCGATGTGATGGTTTTCTAGCGTGCGCAGGAATGCACCTGTGCTGCACGAAGCAGCTGAGCCTTCATCCACTTTAATTAATGCTGAAAAAGAAAAAGAAAACGTCCTTGACTCTAACATCCTGTTTCTAACCACCTGCCTCGATCCTTCAGTGGTAATTAAATGTTCAGAGGCAGGTGAGGACAAACCGGAGGAAGGTTGACATTTGTAAAAAATGAAGAAGGCTTTGTGTTGGACGTTTGTCTCTGTGAGACAGAAGTCTGTCCGTCCGTCTGTCTCACTACTCTCGCTGGAAGAAGTTGTTTGTTGATTTTGAAGATGAAACTGTTGATGACGGCTGACATTCTCGCAGATGTTAAAAGTCTTTCTGTTTTCATATCAGAATCAAAATGATTTGAATTATTATTTGATTAAGGCCGGTTTATTCCACGTAAGACCTGTGCAGAACTCCTGGGACGTCCTCGCCCCCTTCAGATTTCTGGCCAATCAGTTGTCGGACACCAAACAAGAAAGAGATGCAAGAAAATAAAGATGTCATTTGTGGAATAAAGATAATACAAAACTATGGAACTTAAAATCTTGACTTTTCTATAGAAAGCGAACTGAAGATGGTGTAGGTCAAAGGTCGGTTTCTTCTTGTTTCACTGAGGTTTTATCCAGAGGCCTGGACGCATCAAGTTTAAAGAAATCATGATGTCTTTTTGCTGCCCCCCTGTGGCCAAACAACCGTGCTATCAATGAGACAATACAGAGCAACACCAACAATAAACACAGACGGTAAAATAACAAACCGTCATTGAGTTTTGTCAGTAACTTTGAAATGTTTCACCTCTGAGAAGCAAAGGTCGAACATTTAAATATTGTCTATTTCAAACAAAGATTCAGGATAAATAATAATTTGCCTCACAGCACAGTTGTCTAAAGTGTTATTTAAGTCCCCGCATGTTGTTGTGCGAGCAATCTGTTTACTGACCCCTTGTAACTTTTTCATTTCTTTTTTTAAGCATTAAATTACATGCAGAAGGAACAGGGCTGAAAACAAGTTATACAGTAACAATGATTGGTATTCAAGCAACCAAGCAATCAGAGCCTGAAATTGCAGTGAAATTACAGACGCTGTGCAAGTTAATGAAAAATAAAAGCTGGGACGAGATAAATCCAAAAATACAATGTCATTATTTTAGCGCAATCACACAAATCACTCTTTTAAACAGTCAAACACAAATCAACACGTGGGGCTGCGGTAATAAATCATATTTAATCCATGCCAACATTTATATTTCCTATGAAAAAAGAAAGAAGGAGAAAATGATGCTTTAACACAAAGTATGTTGACCTTATTTATACTGGAGTGTGCAGGAAATGTTCAGGTCATATATAAATGTGATTAATTATTACACAAAATCTGTTGAATAATATATAAAATAAAGATGACATAACAGAGAAGCATATGACATAAGCAGATGCTAGTTCTATTTACTACTGCATGATGTGATTACGAGCTGAATTTAATTATACTGTAAGTACTGTACCGTACCACACTGTACTATACTGTACTGTACTGTACTATATTGTACTGTACTATGCTATACTTTACTATACTATACTGTATACTATACTATACTGTACTGTACTGTACTGTACTATATTGTACTGTACTATGCTATACTTTACTATACTATACTGTATACTATACTATACTGTACTGTAATATACTATACTGTACTGTACTACGCTATACTATACTATACCGTATACTGTACTATACTATACCATATACTATACTGTACTGTACTGTACTATACTATACTATACTGTACGGTACTATGCTATACTATACTATACCATATACCGTACTATACTATACTGTACTGTACTATACTGTACTGTACTATGCCATATTATATTATACTATACCGTATACCGTATACCATACTATACTAGACTATACTATACTGTACTGTGCTATACTATACTATATTATACTATACTATACCATATACTGTACTGTACTATACCATACCGTATACCTCACTATACTATACTATATTATACTATACCATACCATATACCGTACTATACTATACTATACTATACCATACCATGCCATGCCATGCCATACCATATACCGTACTATACTACACACTATACTATACTATACCATGCCATAATACCATACTGTACCGTACCATACGTCACCATAGCATACTATACTATACTATGCTGCTGTAATGTGCAGTTGTGAGGGTGGAGGCCGCCGTGGACTCAGTTTTAATGAATCAAATCAAATCAGGTTCAGAAAGTGGCTAAAGAAAGTAAATAAAAAGTTTGGCTGTTTTCAGTGAAAGTTCCAAGGTTAAAAGTGTTACCTGTTTAATGCTGATTGCCGATTCTTGACTTTCTCTATAGCTGCAAACAAAATGAAAACATAGACGTCCCCTCCCTTTCCTCCCCCAGTGGCATATTTTTCCAATGTCGTTCCTTTTAATTATTGCATCAAAGCCTCCAAATATTTAGTAATTATTTCTTAAATCTACAGTGTGCATTTTATCGAGTATTAAAGGTATTAAATGTTTTTGAACATCCTTGTATAAATTGTATGAGGCCTCTTCAGGTGGCAATCACAGCATGATACAAATGCTCAGGTTTCATTTAATTCCAACCCATCAATGCACACAGCACAGCCTTCAGCGCGGCTCAGAATCCTCCACATTCACTGATCTTTCTGCTCCGACTGTAAAGCTTTCATTTGCTGTTTATTTGTGTGCGATATTTAAACTTAGAAGCAACAAATCTGATCACGCCGTTCACTAAAATGAAACATTTCAAAGCTTCTCCGAAGCTTTTTTTATGTATTAAAAGTAAAACTAACTGTAGAACAACAAGAATAGTTAACAATGCTACAGAAAACACTTGCATTATAATAGAAATAGTTTGAAAACGGTGATGTTTTATTGCAGTTACGTCAGTGACACATAAGTCAAAATCGATCCTCCTCTCACTGCTGTCAAAATCATTGAACCCAATGCAAAATATGCATACTTCAGTATGGATACAGTAAACAAAATAAGTACTTAAGATGCTTTAACATTTACTTGTGCAGAATGAAAGATCTAAATACTTTTTTAGCCACTGTTGTTACAGTGTGTGCTGTTCTAAAACCCTTTTTAATAAAGTCGTGGCATTTCTGCTACTGAGGTTTCAGAGATCCCTGCTGTGTTCTTCATATATACTGTAAATACACTAGAACTCAGTGTACTTACTGTATATTCTCGGTTTTATTCCACGTCAGGGCTTTATAGACTGTGGACGCCGCCTTGAATTGAGCCCTGGATTTCTTTCCCACCTCATCCTCTGACATTTAAGCTGCAACAGTGACAATGAATTTCAATGGTCCATTGTTCTGAACCACTATCATCAGAGAAACCCTGTACCTGGGAGCTGCGCCTTTTCACCAAAAAACAGAAAAAAGATCACCCATAATCAGACATCATATGCCAAGATGTTTTGAACAGGAGCATTTCCAGCCATTAGGTGTAATTACAGTCCTGTATCTTTCTTTATATTCCAATGCATTCATACCAAATAAGCCTGTGCGCACATACTAACGCCATCGTCCTGCCTGTCCTTTATGTAGCACAACAGCAGTTCTGGCTGCACTTTAGAAAAATACCCAACAAAAAAAAACACAAAGAGGTGAGTTTGGCGAGCCTCAAACCGAGGACGAGTAGTTTATGTCTATTACACGTCCAGGAACTTAGATGTTTGTTATTGATTTTGGCCAAGGCCTCAAAACAGGAGAATCTATTTAATGAGAGCGACATGGATGTTCTGCAGTGTTACCTTTGCAAACCTCGTTTCAACATGCTCACGTAATGTTTCTTAAAAAGAAAGCGTGCGTGCTGTGTATTTTAACTTACTTTAAGTAACTTATTTTAACCATATGTCTTCAAATAGATTATGGCATTTTTCCTGTAGGAATAATGACATTTTTTTTTTGTTTCATACCGAAGGTCCAACTATTTTTTGCCAGATGGCAGAAATCAGCCGCAGATGATTCTTTTGATGGCAGGACATAAAGCTGTGCTCTGAAAACATGCATCGGTGTGATATCACAAAATCCTCTGCCTCAGATACAATCTGCATGCACATCTGCTCATAATCACATTATCAACATTGGTTATGCAATAATCTGTCTTTAATGTCTGTGTTCTATTGGCAGGACTTTCCAGTGGACAGGAAGGAGAGCTGATAAAGAGATTTATACGCCATGAGCAGGTATGCAAACGGTATAATACTGTTAGACACAAAAAACAAACAAACACTGCAGCAGGATACAGAAACATTTCTGCATTTTTTGAGATTTTTTTTTTCAGGAATCGTCATCATTTAGTGACGCATTTCTCCCATAATTATCCTTTATTACATACACAGATGTGGGTCGGTTATTTTCAAACGCACATACATTAAATACATTAAATGACATTATTATTATTATTTCTTTTGTGCTCATGATATCAGCCTGTGTATGTAACAATGTCCACAGAGACTCTGCCTTTTTACATCAATAAAATACAGTACTTATATATTACGATTAGTAAAAATGTATTTGTTGTGACTGAAAATGCGGATAATCTCAGTTTTATCAAACATGATGCTTTTTACTGGATAGAAATGGACCATCCATCCATCTTCTGCCCCTTTATACTCCACATCAGGGTCGCGGGGGCAGAAGACGACAGGGTCACACCCCGGACAGGTCGCCAGTCCGTCACAGCAGTGATTCTCAAGAAGAATAAAATGAATAATTACAAACGTTTATGTGCAAAAAATAAAATAGAAATAAGCAGCAGTTGTAGGTTTTTGTTGCTATTCTCACAGTGTTCTGTTCTTCCATTAAAACAAAACCAAGGTAACTCTTTTTGTTGCCTTGGTTTCTTTTTTGATTGAGTCTTTGGTACTTTTGCTTTTAACAGATAGATAATATTTTGTTGTGGAACAACAATTTTTTTTGCCAATCCAATCCAACTTTATTTATAAAACACTTTATAAAACAACGACAGCTGAAACAAAAGTGCTGTACAACAGAGATAAATAATATAAATAAAATGTAAGAAATGACATCATAGGCCTATACAACAAATGATAAAACAATAAAATACTGTGGAAAGTATTAACAAAAACACCAATGAAAAAGTCAAACAATAAAACTATAAAAAGATAAAAACCAGTGTCTCATACTGGGTTGAAAGCCAAAGAGTAAAAATGGGTTTTAAGATGTGTTTGTGGACAGTGAAGGGGGCGAAAAATCTCTGTCACCTCTGATCTTCTGTTTAGATTTTGGTATCTGCACGAGCAGCTGATCAGCTGACCTCAGGGGAGGAGCCTGAGGATGAAGCAGGTCAGAGAGGTACGACGGGGCAAGACCGTTTAAGGATTTAAAAACAAATAAAAGGGTTTTAAAACAAACTCTAAAATGCACAGGCAGCCAGCGGAGTGAGGCTAAAATAGACGTTATGTGCTCCAGTTAAAAGACGTGCCGGAGACGTGAGAGGGACGTCTGACTGACTCCAAGATAAAGTGCATTACAGTAATCTAAGCGAGACGTAATAAACGCATGGATTACAGTCTCAAAGTGCTGGGCTGAAAGAAAAGCCTTTACCTTTGTCAGCTTTCTTAAGTGGAAAAAGCAGGACTTCACCACAGCACCAATTTGACGGTCCAATTTAAAATCACTGTCCATTTGAAAACCCAGATTTGTGACTGTAGGCTTTACATGCTGTGTTACTCTGACCTGTCACTCACACAATGGTCATTTTCATCCATTAACACTAATAGTCAAGCGCAGACCTACCTGCTGTTCAATGAAGTCTTAATTGGCAAGAATTCGATAAAATAATGGAAACGCGATAAACTAATGTAAAATGGCTCAGTAGCGCCCCCACAGGTCCTTGCCTATGGAGCAGGCGTCCATCTTGGCACTACAAGTTTTACAAGAACGAACTTGTCTGAGGGCGTTTATCGTAGCGACACGGAAAACGCATCAAATTGTACTAGACCCATCCAAGGTCAAAAGTTATCGGAAACTTTCGCAGATTCAAAAGGGCGTGGCCACGGCAGCCCTTGGAATTTTGGCGACCTTTGATGGCTCGCTACGAAACAGGAAGTGTGCTATAACTTCGCCACACATACACCGATCGGCACAAAACTTTATACATGACATGAGACACCGCCCCTCAACACATCTACGGATGCGAACTTGACCCCAATGCGATGTCGGCCATTTTGAATTATGCGTTCCGCCGCTAAACAGGAAGTGCCCTGTAACTCTCCCATATATTGACTGATTAGCTCAAAACTTGATATGTGAGACCATGGGCCTGCCCTGAACACATCTGCAAGACATTACCTGCACACAGGAAGTGCCCTTTAACTTTGCCAAACGTTGACCAATGCAATGTCCTGATTGTTCTATGTTTAATTTATTTTTATTGGATATCATTCACATGTTTCCCCACCTGTGTTTTTACATTTACATCAAAGATGCTTTACCATGGAGGCAAAACTAATACACATGTTAAAAGATGACTGCTCGGTGAGAGGCGATAAAAACCTACCAACAAAAAATGACAAGAATGTCACAGCTGGCGTGTTTTTAAGCTACATGTATTTTACATCATTAATTGCATATATGGCATAAAGCATTCTATCTTTAATGTAGTCCAGTAATCATATGTTTCTAAATGTCATTTCATTCATTTACTGATTATAATGAATGAAATGAAAGAATGTAAAAATAACCACAGGAAAAAGTCAAACAAAATTATAGAGGACGAATAAAAACTCCTCTCAGATTCTAGTGACCCTCACTAGTCCCTCTCTTATCTCTGAATAAAGTCAATCAGTGTGGCCGCAGCTGAGCAGTCAAAGCAGAGAGCCAGAGGAGCACCTGGCCTTGCACGGCTATCTGATTAGTAGACGTTGCAGGCCATGCTGAACCAGACCAGGCCAGGCAGTGACAGTGCAGGTCTTTAAAATGGAGTCAAGCAGGTTAATTCTATTGCACCATGGCCTCCCTTCGAGGCTTTGGGTTCAAATCAAAGCAATGCCTTAGCACAGGCCAACATCATCAAGCCAGGAGTCAGGAATGACTACTGCAGTGAAGAAAGAGTAGCTTTACTGGTTCAGAGCAGCTGATTAGTGTTCTCTGAAGCATGCTTTCAGTGATTAATCTCTTATTATCTCCAGTGTCCCCAAGCTCACAAAAAGAGTCCTCAGACGTATTTTACCTCACGTGACAATAGCATGACAAGGGAGGGCGACTCGGTACAGTGGAGGGTGTACGGAGAGTCTGCAGGATTTGGATTTTTATTTGCATTTTTCTGTTTTCACTTCTGAGGAAAATATAGACAAGCTCTACGGTATATCATTTATACGTACAGTGTATCACAGCATTGAGTAAAAACTTGGTTGGTAGAGTCGCGAGAATTATATTCAAATGCAACTTACAGCTCATAACTGTCACTTAAACATCAGTGGAGACTATAACCGGTAATATGTACACTATATCTGTCCCTGTCAAATAAAGCACAAATAGATTCATTATTAATAGTAATAAGTACGACTGTGGAAGGCAATTAAATCAGCACAAAAAAGCCCCTGAAATGTGCCGACTGTTGCATGGACATGCATTGTTTGTTATTGAGGTGTTATTTCTGAGTGACTTTGAGGCCGCTTCATAACAAGGTCAGTCCCATCACGCTGTTTTTGTGCCGCTCTGATAAAAGGAAATGAACACAGAACGGACACAGACGTGCAGAATGAGTAAAAGACGGCAAAGTGTTGACCAGAGTAATGTGCGACGAGTCTGATTATGCTATCTATCTATCTATCTATCTATCTATCTATCTATCTACCTACCTACCTACCTACCTACCTACTTACCTATCTATCTATCTATCTATCTATCTATCTATCTTCCTATCTATCTATCTATCTATCTATCTATCTATCTATCTATCTATCTATCTATCTATCTATCTATCTATCTATCTATCTATCTACCTATAGGTCCCTTAACCTTGAGGAATTACTTGTTTAAACCACAATCTTTACCAAAAACCAAAGCAGTTTTTTGCGCTTAAACCTAATCTGCAACTGCTCCACACCGTTAACCGCGTATTTATTAATGTCACCATGACGACAAAGGTGCAGTATTTCTGCTGCTTTTAAGTTCCTTTATGGGTTATGGGAAAACAACCTACAGTGTATGGCCGGCTGTTTGATGAATAATGCACTGTTGGCTTCGTATATGAGGGATTTAGTCTTGGCACAAACAGTTCAGAGGCTTTTTCTCCTTTACTACATGCAGGAATGAGGACAAACTGTCCCTGCACAGTACGCACAGACCATCAGGGATTCATGTATCTATAGCAATGACAATGTAGGTAAGTAAACTGCAAAACGCTGACATTGAGCACTGCTCTTTCCTGTGTTTACCACATTGCTTTTGATTGAACTCCTGTATTTATATATTGTGTATTTCAATAAACAGCCATAAGAATAAAGAGGACTGGCAAACTATACCATGGAGTGTATATTTAGTAGGTCATGGAATAAAAAGCCAGGATGGTAAAGAATGTTGTGAAAAATGAGTCAATATAAAACACATTTAAATCATTCACCTCTTTGTGTTTCTCTCTCAGACCGACGTGCACAGACAGGTGTTAAAAGGTGTTGATGGATGTCCTCACGGGGCACCCATTCATCTTCACAGATCCCATTCTTTTTCAGGACTGGTGTCAAAACACTGGCTTCTAATGGATGACTTGTTCAGACAGGACCGCAGACGAGTCTTCGGCGTTTCTGTCGATCACTGTTTGAACTCGCACGTGCAAATCTGGCCAAATCCCGCGTTTGGTCGAAAACCAAGACACGTATGATTGAGATGTGACACAGAGATGCAGTGAAAATGATGAGTTACTTCATTTATTTTGCATATTTTACACCGTTTCTTGATTTTGTGTATTTTCATATTCATTGTTGTGTCCTTGTAGCACTTGTTTGTCTCTTTGCAGCATTTTATGTATATTTGGAGTTTAAAAAAAAAAAATAAAAAAATGTTGATTTAAATGTTTGCACAGATGCCGTGTCCAAATAGAATCATTACGGATGCTAGGCCATACAGGCAGTTGCCTAGTGCGCCATCTACTGGAGGGAAACGATATGTAATGTAACAGCGTTTTCTATATTTATCACTTGAATTACCATTTCCTTTTATTTAATGCAGAGTATTTCTTTTGTTTATATAAATTTTGCTCGCAGTGTCCAAACTTCTATTATAAACGTCAGTGTTATATAGCCAGTCTGTTCAAATGGTGGCCCGTGGGCCACATGCAGCCCATAACCAACGTCTTAGTGGCCCAGCCTGTGGTTCCACCAGAAATAACTGAAGAAATAACGAGAGAAACGCTTTTCACTGTCCCTCAAAGATTCCCAGAGGCGTCCGATAGGTGTGATAGAAGTGTTAGTTGTTTCATGTTAAAAGCACTGTGGGATGTTTGTGGGTCGTATATGACATAATGTTTATCTTATTTCAAAGAGAATTACACTTTTTTGATGTAAGTTTTATATTTGTCATCACCTGCTGCTCACTGTCTGCAGAAAAGGTCTAAATCTCTTGTTTTTGAATTGAATAGTCCTGCTATTTTTCTCATTGTGGTCAGCAGGAGCAAGGTCATAATAGTTTTGGATTTGTCATTAATCGTCGTTTTAATTCGTTTTTTATTAGTTTTAGTTTTTTGTAATAGGGAGTGTGCAAGATACAAAAAGGTAATAATAATGATGCCATTTTATGGCATCTTTTGTGAGTCTGCAAAATGTGCATCATACTGCTGAGGGTGGATGCAGTTAGTGTGAAAGTCAAATAGCCAACAGACTAAAGACACATGCAAGTAACTGTACAGTATACATAAATGATAATAAATAACCCTCATGAGACACGTCACATGAAAACAACTCAAGCCGATAACCAATGTTCTGTTTAACTTGCACAGCCTTATTTATGACCCACATTGTAAACCCATCAGTGTCAGTTAGTTATTGTTTTTGTTTTAAACTCTTTATTATTTTTATTTCAGTTCGCGACAGTGTTTTTTTAATAACAACTTTTGTTGTTTTTACAATAACAACTATCTATTGGAATTTTAAAGCCCAGAATTCTGCCTTTTTTTTCTCAGTTTTCTTCTTTCTTCTTCACACATGTGACCCTAATACTCTTCCGTATTCCCTTCCCCCGGTCAGAGTGCTAATCGATAATGCATCCAGAATTGAGCCCGGTCCAGCCAGCACTCCTGCTGAATTTGCCTGTTGGTGTGAAGCCTGTAAATTCCGAGGTTCCCCGTGTCCGTGAAGGCATCACGTCTCCACCGGGATGTCGAGTTCCCTCCCTCCCAGGCTCTGCCGCCGCTGCCCGGGCTGCTGCTGCTGCTGCCGCCGCCGCTGGCTCGGGATGACGCCACCTCTCGCTCCGCCCCGGCGCAAACTCGCTCTTCGCGTTCATTTCATTCCTCTTCTCATTCCGAGCATTCTTCGCATCTCTTGTCAGTGCGCGAAGCGATTCAACTTAAAACCACCCCGGCCGGCGCAGAAACACTACTATAACTTGACATAGTATTACAAAAAATACGCAGTCACAGCACATTACCAACAGAAAGCGTCATTTTTAGATGAGATATCAATAACGAGGTAAGTTTCATTGGTAGTTGCAGGTATTGAAAGTGGCTGCAGACTTCTTGTTATATTTGCATTTTAAAATCTGCCTCTTTAATTGAGCTTTTTACTATTAAAACGTGGATTGGCGTGAGCGCGCAGAGAGGTAGATGGATGGCCGATTCCTGCTTCACTTTGAACACTCACTGTTGTAGACCGCGGCTTTGACACAGCAGCGAAAAATCTTTGACATTTTTGACATTTTTGGAGAAGAAGCCTGCTCCTACGCCCACAGAAAAGCCTCACACGCCGCGTGTCCGCTGTCACATCCGCACACGGTCCCGGCGGGATTCGGCGCCGAACTAAAAACACACGCGCACACACACACACACACAACACAGCAGAACAGTTTTTTGGACAAGATGACGATTGAAAACGTTGCTGTTTTCCTCTCCAGAGTTGGATCAGCCGGGAGTTGTTGTTGTTGGAGCGTTCACGGAGCAACTCGGAAGACAAACGCCGGGGAGACTTGTTGCTTCGACACGTTTGCTGGCGCTTTTATTAACCACGAGCTCCATCGAAGTTTTGTGTAAGTAAACGCCTGTTGTTTTTTGTCTTACTTTACTGAGCAGCAGCATTAGCAGCAGCAGCAGCAGCAGCAGCGTCTCCATGTTGTTACTGTAAGTGGATTGAAGCGTTAGCATCAACTCCTCATATTATTGTTCCATGTTGTTGCTCTGCCTCTCCCTAAATATAGACATAGACTCACTTTATTTTGTAGCTTTTTTAAATAGCATTAAAAGGGCCTGACGTTGACATTGTATTACTCAGTCTGATGTTTGTAATTCCCTTTTATTTTTAAATGATGACTGAAATGTAGCTGGTTGATTAAAGGACATCATATACGAGCAGATTTATGTCCTTTAACAGCGTCTTTGTAGAGTTTGAGGAGCTTTTATTTGGGGTTTCCTCCATTGTTTTCATGTCCTCCCCTCTCTACTTAGGTAAATGCCTGCTCAGCTAAAACTCAAGTCCCCAGCAGTGTGTGTGTGTGTGTGTGTGTGTGTGTGTGTGGGGCCAAGTTTTACTATTTCAGCCACACACACACACACACACACACACACCTTCACTGGACATTGACTTTCATTTAAAGGGAAGCCTCAAAAAGACTCGTCTTGTCTCCAGGATGAGGCGTAAACGAGATTTTATTTCCTAAGATGTCTGTAAAATGAGCGACGCGACAGCTTCAGAAAAGCAGAATAACGTGACGCGACTGTTTCGCTGTTATTTATTTACATGTATTTTAGAGTGTAGCTCATGTACATGTAGCACGGCACCAAATATTATTTTGTCAGCAGGATTCTCTTCTCTTCTATCCTCCAACATCCTCTTTTTGACCTCTCGTGGCACCTGCCTCGGTGCGGACATACATTTATTGCACTTAGTGTAACTTGAAGCACTAAAACACAGAGAGATTCCACCTGTTGGTGCCACTCCACCGTATTTGCTGCATTACTCTGTCAGATTTGGTTTGCTTGGAGCAAACAGCTCCGGCACATCACCAGGCCTCAGTTTACATGGCTCAGATACGCTGCTGTGATTCAGATGAAATGTCTGTGTTTATAAAATATTCATTTACGACGTTTGTCCGCTGTCTAATCTTACTCACTCGCTGCCTCCATAGAATGTGTGTGAGCTGCAGATAAGTGACGCAGGAGATGAATGTGGTGAGAATAAGATGGAAGTTTTTGGCTTCACTCCTCAGGTTATGTATTTCATGTGAAACTTGCGTAATAAAAAATGCAGCTTTGCTGTTTTTAAGTCTGTCAAATTCTGCGATCGTTGGTGTTTGGATTGCAATGACGTGACTGAACGTTGGTCCTGTTTATTAGCAAACTGTCAACGAGTTGTGGTGATTTTTAGGTTTAGCAGTGACATGAATAAGAGTTTTACTCGAGCCACGGTTGTGCCATTTTTAACACTTAAAATGTAGTATTTTAAAATTCCATACATGTTTCCTGTATATTATGGACGTGTGAGGTGACACCGTGTGGTCAGTGTGGCATCAGTGCGATAAACAAATCTAATGTTGTCCTCAGACTTTTGCACAGCACTGTAACTTTGTCGTGAACTCGGAGACAAAAGGAAAAGAAAAGAAAAGCAATGTACAATTCTCAACACACGCTATTTGTTAAATGAATGTGAAAGGGCTCCTTTACAGGAAACGGCCTGAATGCAGTCAGGCATAACCCGAGACATGTCACAGTGTAAATCAGCTCGCTTGAAAGGAGGAAAAAAAAAGGAAAAAAAAGCAGCAGGAGGAGAAATAGATGCTTTGTTTTCAGCTTATGTAACCAGTGGACCTGTTGGACGGTAGCCTGCATAACATTTGTGCAAGAATAGGATGTTGTCTTTGTCCGAGTTAGACTTCAAACTTGTGAAACCAGGAGTTTCTGGACTCTCTCTCCTGCTCCTTGACGCAGCGGTCAGCGATGCATTTCTCCCTAACTCATCTATATTTTTGAATAAAGCAAAAATGAAAGCTGATAATGATCTGGTGGAGGGAAGAACAGCAACTTTAATGTATTGTTGGTGGAGATTTTGTTCCTTTTATGTTGTCTCGTCGAGGTCAGAGGGCAGGACTGCACACAGTGAAGTGTGGGCAGAATAATGAGCTTTTGTGAAGCTCAGTGGATTGTGTTCGTTGTTGGAGTCAAGTGAGACTTTTCTCTTTTTTGGCTGTCTCTGTTGAATTTTTTGCTAAAAGCTTGTTGGCTTTCAGAATTTCGTATTATGAATTCCTTTGGAATAAACTACAATAATGAAAGAATAACGTCTTTCTGGGAATTCCAGAATCATTTCCAGTCTCGTTTAGAGATGAGCCAAACCGAGAATGCACGGATGCCTAAAACCTCACAGTGAAGACTTTTATTTTATTTCATTTTTTACCCAAACAAATGAATCCCTTTTAACCGTGTTACCAATAGTCTGTTTATTAGCATGAAAAACAGTGGATTTGATCATGAGTGTTAAGAAATGCTCTCCAGAAGGAAGCGGCTGTGTGCAACAGGTGCCACACGACGGTGGTTTTTATTATTTTATTGTGTTTGAGTTCTGATATTTGGACTTAAGATTGAGGAAGTGTTCACATGGTGGGAAATGGCCAGTGAGGTTTGTGTTTACTGAAAATTGTGAAGCCGTTTGTGGTTCGCACCTTTGCTGCATTCTGCATTTAGGGCGTGTTTATTTCTAGATTCATGTGATAAATGTGATGTATATCAGCACTGAAAGGCTTTGACGTGAGTGAGCAACGGGCCTGTTAAAAACCTCATTGTGTCGTCCCACATTTAAATAAAATGCAGTTTTTAATAAACGTGAATGTCAGGCTGTAAAAAGATCTGTGCGACCTGTAATTGAATATGGAAAAGTGGTCATTAATCGTGTAGTTGGATGTGATGTGTAGCAGAGGGAGAGAATCACATGAAAACATCAGTGTTGTCCAAGCACGCTTTAAAAAAGAGGACGACGCTCCCGCAGGCGTCCAGACTGTGTGTGTGTGTGTGTGTGTGCCCTGAGGTAAACCCTGATCTAGAAAGGGAATTTTAGAGTATGTGCTGCTGCTCAGCACTTTGAGCCGGGCCCACCGAGGCCAGCGGAGAGTGCCACCAAAAAAGAAAAGCTGGCTCAGAGCCACTTACGTCATCTAAGTAAATCTGCTTCAGTACTGCAGCCATAAAATGACTGCCAGCTACTGAATGCACTTTGGCCTTGTCAACTACCTCAGTGGTGTAGCACAGCTTTTACCCTCCGCGTGCACGCCGCGTCTTTTTCTGCAGACTTTGCTCGTTCACGCGTGCAGAACAAGTTTCTAGTTTTACGTGAAGCTGCGCTCGCTCTTTGAAGTCAAACCACTTTCATATTACAGTCCTGTAATGTTTACCATATGGCGAGCTCAATCTTTTATACTTGGAAAAAAAAAAAATATATATATAATGTCAATTACTGAGGTGCAGCTCCTTAGAAGCTCTTAAGATTCTGGGATATGCACTTTTTCAATTGAAGTATAAAAGTCAAATCAACGAGCTGCCTCACACACATGAAAAGCAACATGCCCTCCATGAATCATGAGATGAGTCATTTTCTGAAACCACTATAAACATTTTGAGTTCTTCGCCGCAATGAAAGCAGGAAATCTCGGCTCCAACAACTTCCTGTCTCTGGTGGCCATAGTAGCTGTAGTGGTGTTCAGCTTCCCACTGGTGAAAAGAAGCGGACGGAACAAAGGCACACAGTCACTTCGTGGCCTGAAAGAGTGTGTAATTTGCAGCTTGTATTCAAATGTGGGTTATTTAGTCTCTCTGGCACTGGATTTCCCAGTCGTTGCTTGTAATAAATTCCCACAAGAGCTTTTTTTTTGTTTTGTTTATCAATGGTTGTGTTTTGTTATCACGGCTGACACAGATCAGACGGACTCTCTGCCCTGAAGCTGTCCTGGATTCACATGGTTTGGAGGCGGCGCTGCTAACATTAATATGTTTGCTTTTTTCCCCTCAGGGAGCAGCACATGTGCTTTTAAAGCCTCTTCTACTCTAAAATGAGCACGTATGCATGTGATTTTCAAATCCTTGTTAAACTGCTGAAAGAAGAAGAAGAAGAAGAAGCTCTAACAGCATCCTGTTGCCCACTCCTGCATCACCTGTGTGGAGCTCAGTGATAACATTACGTTACACATGTTACTAACTACGTCCTTCCTTCAAATAATACAATGAATTTAGATAAAATTAAAAAGAAAACTGAGCCGGGATTCAGTAATCGGTTATTAATTGATTTCTAACTATTTTTATTGGCGATTAATCTGTTTTTTCAGATTTTTCGGCTCTTTAAATGATAATAAATAAAAATAATATTGAAACAATATGAATTGTTTGCGCCATTTAACAAAGACATCATTAAAACGGAATCAGTTTGGTTTCTGGACAACTTTTGGACCAAACCTCATGTCCAACGATGTCGATTATGAAAGTGCCGCTCTCCAGTGGTTAAAAAAAAAAAGTGTGATGTTTGCTTAAAAAGTGTGTTTGTGTTGGAAATGAAGATGGAATTATTTTGCATTCCTTCCAAAACTGAAGCAGACAAAGAAAATCATTCACCGAGGTGCAGATAAAAGTAAACACTGATTCGCATTGGTCATAAAAATAAAACTTCATGATTTATGTCACTAGTTAATGTCACGTCACCAATTTCAAGTTTTTCAAAGCTTTCAAAAACCTTTAAGCATATTTAAAATAAACAACATCCTGACTAAAGTTGTGTATTGCATAGACTCAGATTTCTGCTGAATATTAAATTCTATTCTCTAAAGTGATGATAAAGATGATAAGTTCAGTGGTGATTTTGGTCTTTTCATCAGATTTAACAAAATAAAAAGCCGTAGACTTCAGATTTTTCATTATTATTTTAATATTTTGACATTGGGTATGATCAGTATTTGTTACCTTGCTCAGAGGCACCTCGGCCCCTGACCTGTCCTGGGATGTAAGTCATCAATCTGAATTTGTCATGACCATATAGAACCAGATGAGAATGGAATTTGGTAAAATATTTAGTTTGAGGTTAAATGATATTTGATTTTGCATAGTTTGCATAATTATTTATTAATAAACGACTGACTCGATTCAATATTCGGTACATTTTCTAGTACAGTTATAAAATAGTTTTTGGTTTCTTCTTCTTCGTCATCAGAAACACAGGAGGATATACGAAGCTGTCGGTGAGAGCTTTGGAATATATTTCTGGAGATAAAATCACACACAAATTTCAATAAATTGCAAATGCACCCGCAGTCAACACCTGGTTTTTGTTAATATCACGAAAAACCAGCACCTTTTTGCAACGTAAGGAAGCGAAGAAGAGGCGAGGAGGGTTTATATAAGGGGATAAATAATGACAAGAGAAGCAGAGGAAAAGAGATGAAAGTCAGAGCCAAATGCAAATGGTGGCCTTCACGCTCATCACAGTGATTTGTTTTTTCATGCCCATCCGCACGCGTGGTGAATGAGCCGGTGGCCAGCCCTCGCCCTGCTCTGCTCTCATAACTGTCAGGAGATCCTTTATCTGACGGACCTTTATTTACAGCTTTAATTTCCTGAGCTTTATGTGTTCTGCTGCCACTTCACACCGCTGTGACGCGCTGGCCGCGCGCGTCTGGAATGTGCTGCAAATGTTTGGACGGGCAAACGTCCCCTGAGCTTTCATTACATTCCGTGTTTGCGCGGTAAATCGTGTCCTCGGGGGGGGAGATTTTTGTCTCTTAGATGACTCTCATTTTTCCCCCTCAGAGTGGGAGACCTTTAGCTGACGCCGTCCCGGTCGTGTTGTTGCCACCTGTTTCTCAGTCTGAGGCAGGTAAGAGAGGGTTGCCGTGACAGTGTCTGTAAATCAATCCCATTCTCTTGCAAACAAAGATTGATCCCACACTGGCCTGATGGTTGCTGTGTGCTGGGATCCAGACCTCACATTTGAGTGGGATGATATCAGACAGATTCATGGCACACGAGTCCGCCAGTTCAAAGAGGCATGAAATAAACACTGTAGGCCACTGCCAGTAAAAGAAGCAGCATAAGTAAGCTGTCCAGCCTCTCCAGTGGAGCGTGGGATGGAAATGCTGCAGAAAACCTTGTTTATTGTCTTAACGTGTGTAGATTCTCACATATACAATCAATTGTTTTATCCGGAAATTCTTGCGGTTGTGTGCAAATCAAATTATTTCAAAAGTCCCTGCATCTTTTCTGGAATGGAATTGCAGGAGGTCAAAAATGTTTTATTTTTTTTTGTTTTGTTTTTTTAATTAAAAGCTTTGGTTTGTGTTGACTGTCGCACAGTTGTGTTGCTGATTTTAATTTATTTCAAACCGCGGCGGCGTACCTCGGCTTTACCTTGAGTGGTAAAGCGTTTCTAAATAAAGTCACAAAAGCATCCGCGTAGATTTGCGTTTTTTCTTTCTTTTCTTTTCTTTTGTTTGTGCGCGTGTAACTCTCAAGGTCCTCAAAGACCTGCCGCCAAAGACTTCATTCCATAAACATGCTTTTCACAGGTAATTAATTTGTTTTAATCACAGAAAGAAACCAAATGGAATTTCAGAAATGTCTGTCATTGTAAACGCTCACAGTTACCTGTTGATCAAACCTGAATTCTTTTGATATTGCTGTTAAAATTATGCAAAAGTCAGGATGTGTCTTTGTAACGAGCAGGAAATGTTGAATTTTGAAACCACACGGTAATTATAGTTTTACACACTGTGGCCTTAAGTATTGTGGGCCATTATGGGGTGCACAAAAGTCATTCACTGCATCATTACCGCGCCCTCTGAGATAACGGCACAAAAGAACTCCACGTGGAAAATTACATTTGAGACCTCTCATCTGCTCTTTCATTACCCTGCTTTCTCTGATGGGTGAAATGGGTTCTCTTAATTTAAGAAGCTGGATTCCAGCTTGGTGAGTGATTTATGTAATCTCACTGTAAGTGTAATTTCTCATAATGCCATGTCACAGCTACTCCTCTGCTTAGCTACCACATTCACTTATCGCATTGTGGGCCGTCTTTCCCCTGCGTCTCACAAATAAGCCCATTTCTATGGTGTACACCCTGAAGACAGAAGTATGCAATTATCTGCTCTGCCACAAGTGCGTCTATGGCTGACATTCATACCTTCTTTTGACAGACGTAATTAGTCTACGGATTCTAAGGCACTAAGAGACTGGCTTCATTGACAGCTCTGCCAGGTTATTCACAGATTGCAGCCAGTCGATGGGATTCAAAGAAACTATTGAAGCTGCGGCTGAGATTCATGACGTCTTATTTCAGTGTTTATACGAGGACAGCAACAACAGAAGAGAAACACCTTGATCTCACACCACAGGTTGATGGGTTTACTTGATCAAAGAGGTTTTAAGTCTCTTTTCTAATACTGGTATTTAAGAAGAGCGAGACGTCCACTGTTAAACCACGAGGAACCATGAAATGATGTTCTTCTACTTCTCCCTGATGGACTGCGGTTTTATTCTGGTCCTGGTCTCTGATTGGCTGGAGTTGCGTATTTTGAGAGGTTACGCGTCGTGATTGCGGACCGCTAGGTTTTTTTTTTCTCGAGGGTGTCCATTTTTTATTTATTTTTTAAAAATAACCTTCACGTGATTCATTATTTTTGTCCTGAGGCAGCTTTATTTATATAGCGCACTTCAGACACAGAGGCAACTCAGTGTGCTTTACATGAAACAAACATTTAACAGTAAGAATTGGAGAAATAAAAATACAAAAACATCCATTTAGCCACCTTTTAAAAGTTAAAAGATCTCCTTTTTTTTGCCATTTCATTCAGATTCGTCATGCGCCTTAATCTGTGTCCAGATCTGATCCCAAAAACCACATTCAGAGGAGGTTTGGCGACACGTGTGGAAACAATCCGTTACCCAGAATGCATTAGAAGCTGCCTCATCAGCTGACATCCTCCACAGCCGAAAACCATGTTCCCAACGATCTTGACACAATAGAAATCTGAACTTATGTGAACTTTGACGAGTTTTGCTGCGTTCATTTCAGCCCGTTCCCCCGAAAGCAGGTGTGACCAATCGGATCGACCGATACTAGTGACTCCATCCATCTTGGTGTAAAATTTAAACGATTTTAATTGGTCAAAACATTGACCCACATTTTTGACTTTCAAACCTTTAATGAAACTTTCACATGTTCCTCTTGTAGTCAGACAATAACAGTGGGAGGAGCTGAGGTTAATGTAATTCATTGCATGTTACTCTAACAGTAGTCATTTCCTGATGTGTGGCTTTGGAAGAAAAGCACCTGCAGAAGAGGGGCAAACATCCGTGTGTGTGAGAATCAATTTGCTTTAATGGACAGAGCCACAAGTCACCGAGGAATACTTACAGCATCACTTTATCAACCGTAACATATCACAGAAGTGAAACACATCCAGGGCTCATGCAACATTCATAGAAATCCATGTTTGGATGGATGTTAAAATCTTTAGAGGTGTGGAAGCATTCAAAAATAAAGTTTAACATGTTGCAGTTGACGCAGAAGAATATCTTTGCAAAGTCCCGGCATTTCTGTTTCCACTTCCAGCTTTTACAAACCGCTGTAATTCATTGTTTGGACCCGACGAGGGTTTTATTTTCCTCAGAACCTCGTCTTGCTGTGGAAATGTAAGCTGGAAGTGATTACGAGCACAGTTCATCATTTGGTCGGGATGAGAGGAGCACGTCTTTAAAGAACCCCAGCCTTTTAGTGGTTGAAATGGGAGGTTTTTTCTCCCCCCTCCCTCATCAGTTTGTGAGGGAGTTCTGCAGTGTCAGCAGTCGGCGCACAAAAACGGAATTCAGTAAAAGCTCTCTGTGAGTTTTTTTCCCCCGACAGCTTCTCCCATCCCCCCCTTTCCCCCTCATGAACTGACATGCTGGAAGAAACATATGCTACTTTTCCCACTTCCTGACAGCCTGTGAGGCTTGAACAGGATCTTGCTCAGGGAGGAAGTCGTTGTCTGGAAAGAGTGAGGATGTGATGGGAGGGAAATCTCAGTGACTTTTGTTGCTTTAACAAAAAGTAAAACATCAAGATGGTGCCAATGGAGTTGTGTTACTTTATACTAAAAGTCCACTCGGTTTCTCTTTAGTCCTGAGATGGACGTGTCACTCAGAGGTTAGCGGAAGTAAAACTCAGTGTAGATGTTGTGACCAAACATCTTGTGCAGTCTGAACTGTCTGTGCAGCAGCAGCAGCAGCAGCAGCAGCAGCATGCCAACAGCAACAGCTGAGTTCTCCATCCCGCGTGCACTGCACTCTGGATATTTTCGGTGCACTCGGGAACATTTGACAGAGCTCGCGGGCCAATACACAATCACACTCCTACAATGTGAAAAACATGACGCCAAAGCCGGTGTTACACAGTGTGATTAATCACGGGGCAATTACATTATAGAAAACTACTGAACACTTAAAAGCAGCAGTTGTTATTTCTCTCTCTTGCCTTTCAGAAGATTGAAGTATTTATTGCTTTTGTTTTGAGTTTTTTAGAGCTCTGAAGTTCTTTGAAGTTCAACATTCAGTGCGATGCTTATGTTATTTACAAATGTGGAAGGATTTACCTGTGTGCAGGGATCTGGATCTGGATCTGGATCATGTGATCCACACAGAGTGAGATATGCTGCTCACAGCGAGACAGACAAACCTCCACAACGCCAGTTTTTGGAGTTCCTTTTTTATGTGACTTGTGTCAGAGTGGCTCGGAGTCTCGTGTTGGACCTTCTGTACACAGAATGCTTCCCATTCATGAAGGCCACACACCGACTATTAACCACATCACTGCTGGACCTCATTTTACCATATGCACACTTCATGGGCGCCCGGTAATCTGTGCAATCACAGAGTTGTATACAGTATAATGCAGTATAGTCGGCTGGTTTCTGTAAACTGGACTTGTTCTGACGTTGTGCTCCTGATACCGCCGCCACATAACGACACAGTCCTCGGTTCACCAGCGGCAGATTCATCCGAGCGTTTGTTGGTCTTGTCAATAGCTGCTGGCGACATGAGACGCTCTTCAGTTGTGTGAGCAGCTTGGTAAGACACACAAAGTTGTTTGGTTCTTGGACTGTCTGAAACAGAAACTGACTCTGTGTTTCATCTCTGTTTGTATATTTCGTTGACTTATTTTCACTTATGTTTAATGATCTTTGCTCAAGAGCACATCAGCACTGTGAGGAATGGGAGTGGCCAATGCCACTCTCTTATTTCCCGATCCAGATTCATCGCTCCGGGTCAAACTAGCATCTTTTCGGGAGACTGTTGTGCTTCGGCTTCCAAAAATCTTGGATGAGGTTAGAAAAATGAACGTATCTTGAGCTAAGCTAAAACTTTAGTGTTGTTTCGTGTTTATTATCATTATCCCGAGTATTTAACTGATCTCTTAATGAGGCTGTGAAAAAGGAAGCTCAACAAGAGAAAGTGTCTCAGTTGCTCAAATTCACAACTCTAACCCCATCACATGGCGATGCTGTTTGTTTGTCCGCTGCTTGTCAACGCTGTGTTCTCAGTTGTCTAACGTTTACGAGGACGCGTCGGCTGTTCTTTTGTGCGGATTAACAGTTTGGACGTGTCTTTGTTTGTTTGGGAATTCCAGGTCTCTCCCTAGTCTGCTCCAGGCTTCTGCTTGGAGAGCCCGACCGCCACGATTGATCCCAGCAGCTGGAGCGGCAGCGAGAGCCCTGCCGAGGACCTGGAGAGGATGAGCGACTCGGCGGACAAGCCTGTGGACAACGACGCCGAGGGAGTGTGGAGCCCTGACATTGAACAGAGCTTCCAGGAAGCGCTGGCTATCTACCCTCCATGTGGACGCAGGAAGATCATCCTCTCTGATGAGGGGAAGATGTACGGTGAGTACAGAGGAGTTATTTGCGGCCTTACGGCTGCTCACAGGGTTTAAAATGCATGAAAACCGAGATCCTTGAGGGTCGTTTGCTGCAGCTTTACAGAATGAATTGATACTTTAACCTAAGACAGTGGCTTTTCATTGTTGCTTTGCTCTCCTCCACCAACTGTTTCCTCTGGATGATGGAGGTTCAGACTTTATTTTAGGTAACAAAGACCAGTTTGACCTACTTCTTCATTCAATGCATTCCAAAAATACGATGTGCACTGGATGCGTGTCAGTAAATGATGTGTTTCAGTGTTTCATTGGTTCTTATACATGAAGACTGAACATAAAGATTGAAAACAGCACGTTGTTGTGAGGTGACAAAAGTGACAGAAAGGCCCGCTGAAGCTCACCAAGCACTCGGTTTTTTTAATGCTGTGCACAAAAAAAAAAGAATTGCCCTAAACTCTTGTGGTTGTGACGCTGCAGTTTTATGACCTCCAGGAAGTCGCAGCTCCTGGCCAAGAAATATACCGGCACATAACGACCCACCCTGGCTGCTGACAGAAATAACATACAAATGAGAAAAATATTATTTTAAAAGACACAAAAAAGCATACTTTCCGAAAGCGAGTGAGAAAAATTGATCAGTGCATGTGTTGTTTTTTTGGGGGTGATGTAACGTTGTAAAGTCATTTCATCATAAATCTATCTGTGGTGTGTTCTGTGATAGTGGCCATAAAGCCACTACTCTGCTTCTAGAAGTGCAAATTTATAAGTAAAGCAGCATGAACTATTAGTTGGTAGCAGATGGTACCGCGGTTGCCACCAGCTGTGCCCCCTTTTTTCCTCCCTCCACTTTCACCAATTCCTGGCTGGGTGATGTCATGGAAAGAGGAATATTTTCTCTCTGTGGTGTTGGACCGTCTCACAGCCTGTCAGTGTCAAGTGAAAGCAGAAAGCCCCTCAGAGCATTCGCTTGCAGCTGTCATGTGACCCCCTCCAGCCAAACAAAATGTAAATTCTAGGAGTTTGCAGTGAAACCCCTCAGCTGCCACTACAAAGATGTGAGCTCAGTCAACAGGACCCTCCCCACCGTCTCTTCTCTTCCTCCAAATCTCTTGTCCCCATACGGAGCAGAGCTGCCAGAAAACCAGCTCCACTGCTGCGGATTAAAGCGAGACGATCCGTTGTTGTACAGTTAGAAATGAGCCACAGATCTCCTTCTTACGCAGCGGATGTTCTCAATATGTGTGCAAATGATTCCTCTTTTGTTGGTTTACATTTACTGTACGATCTTAGGTGCATGTCTTTCAAATCTTACCGTCAAATAATAAAACGATGCCTTTCTTTGATTTGAAAAGTGTAAGCGTAGGGAAATATTTAGTTTTTGTGGCATTGAATCCTCCTGAAAATCTGCTGAGGACAGAAGTGAAGGGCTGAATAGACAGACGTTCATCCTGCCAGATGTGCTCTGTATCTGGTTTCATGTTGTCTCACCACCAGTGGCACAATCCTTCGTCGGTCTGTCTGTCTGGACACGGTGAATCAGAACACTTCAGTGTAGGGATATGAGATAAATTGGTGAAGTTGACGCAGCAGATGGTTAAATGTTGATCAGTTTCTCAAAGTTTTATAAGTAACAGATACTAACATTAGTCTCATTAATGGTCGCTCTTTGCCTCGGCCTTCAACTGTTGCTGCGTCCCAGTGCCAACGCGATTATGTCATGAACTTCATTCCCCTGAAGCCAGAGAGGACTCATTAAATCTTAGAAAAACCAGAGAGAGAGAGCGAGAGCAGCCAGTCCAAGAACATTACAGTGGATTTTGGACGGTGTCATGTGTGGACACTTAAACCTGTAATTACTCGCTGCTCTTTGTAATTTCAACATTTCGAAGCCTCCGTCAAACTGAAACAGTGTTGTGAATCTGTTAAGGAATTCTTAGAATGTCTCTTACCAAATTCCTCCTCAAACACATTCACACTTTTTTTATATAGTGAAATGCTTTATGTCTCTGAGTCGGCCGACACCGTCCATTACCAAGCTGGGGCGATTCTTTTTTAGAATCGATGAATCTGTCGATTATTTTCTCGATTAATCGAGTATTTTTGTCCATAAAATGTAGTTAAAATGTTGAAAACCTGGAAATCAACATGTTCTCTAATATCTTTTCAGTTTTAATGATTTTTTTTTTGTCAAATGGAGCAAAGAAACCAGAACATATTCTCATTTAAGAAGCTGAAAAATCAGAAAAAAACCCTCTGAAAGTGATAAACCGATGATCCGAATAGCCGACGATGAATTTAGTCATCGATTAATAATCGAATAATTGCTGCAGCCCTAGAGCAAGATAGTCTGACTATGTTATTTTCATGACAATTGGAGGAAATTGTTTAAAGATATATAGCTATATGTAGTATAGAGACATTTTTTGCGTGGAAATAAATCCAATATTTCAGTTTCAAGAAATATGAAATGAAATCCAAGCGCTGTTTGTTTGACCCTGATGGAAAAACACGCTCTTTTCCCTGTGAGAACATGGATTCTTGTTTTTAGGCGTCTCTCGGATGCCATCGGGGATGTAAACAATGACGATTGCAAAGGACTGAATTCTTTAACGCGCGGCGTATATGACGCGGTGATCCGTGTCGATACGGTTTGTGACAAACACGCAACACAAAAACTTCTCATGGCATCTGAGATGAAGGAGACAGGTATTTTATAGTTGACAGACTCTGGGGGAAAGCATAGTGTTCCACACAGAGAGCTCATCACAAGAGGAGCTGCCTTGAGTGCCCTTAAGCCCTTTGTTATCGTGGGGTAGAGTGCAGTTAATTAGCAACAGTCTCTATAGCAACTGTGTTGCAGTACAAAACATTTTCTAATTTCTGCTTCTTAGCTTATTGTTGTGTTTACCTGAAGTGTTTCAGATACATGGAGTCTGGCGTTGGCTCTGATTGTAACTGCGGTGGAAGATCTGCGTCGGCTGCGTCGCCGAAGCCTTTTGCTTTAGCCGCAGAGTTTACTCAGGAGAATATTTTAAAAAGTAAAGGGAGATGGAGGACGCTGGCCCCCGGCCAAACGCCCAAGACGCTGCACTTGCATAATTTACCTGCTGTGCCAGGCTGCATTCATTTATCCCAGAAATAGAGTCGATAAATGAAACGACACGTTTCACTCAAATTGTATGTTTATTCATTGAGTTATGTATTTTTCACTTGCACCGCAAGCTAAATGACAACGGTGACTTTCTCTCAGTTATAGGAAATAACTGGATTTTATTCCATCGACTGACAAAATACTCCACTGATGTGACTGTAGTGTTGTTGTTTTTCTTCTTTGTTCTTGCCAAAGCCGTCAGTTTTGTCTTTATTGGACATTAATGATGGACTTTTATTAAACTTCGGAGTCATTTGATGACTTTTGCTCCGTTCATTATTTTTACATAGTCACCAATCCAACTTTATTTATAAAGCACTTTAAAAAACTACAACAGCTGAAACAAAGTGCTGTACAACAGAGATAAATAAATATAAGACATGACATCATAGGCCTAGACAACAAACAATAAAACAATGCAATACTAACATACATTAACAAAAAATAACTAATAATAATAGAAACGATGTCGTAACACTCCTGTCACGGACGTGATGCTGGCTTCTGTCCACATGTGACATTTGATGTAAAGCCTCTCCTGTTACCACTGTGCTGTTTGCCCTGCCATGTCGTCAGTGATCCAGCCCAGACCCCTCCTGTGGGAACTAAGTGGCACTTGGTTTGCAGAGATGCCAAGGATGAGTTAGATATAATGAGCAGACCTGGCTTGCCCCCGATGGCCCAGTGCTGTGCTCCTCTGGGTCTCGTCTCACCGGGCCGAGCATGCTCCGAGACGGAGCGAGCGGATCTGATCCCCCCCGCTGGGCAGATAATGAGGAATTCTGGGATCAGCTCAGGCTCCCCGAGTCACCTGCATTCACTCAGAATGGAGTGTGAGGAACTTCATTGCAGGAGAGACATCACACACCTCCAGAATAATCCTTCATTTGTTCCCCTGCCATTGTCAGAGTGAGGCGGCCGTGTTTTCACACACACACTAGTGAAAAAAGTCCAATTATTTTACGTTTTTTTTTTTTTTTTTTTTTTTTTAAAAGGACAAACTGTCAAAGGTGTAAAAAAAGCACTGATGCAGGTATGACGAGGAAGTGAAGAAGCCATTTTGAGTTGAGATTACAGGGTTTGCAGGTTAGATTGTAAGGAACTGGTCAGGAACTGGGCGGCTGTTCAGATGCTTCATAACTGAAAGCTTGACACAATGACGGGGATCAAACGCGCGTGTGTGTGTGTGTGTGTGTGTGTGTGTGTCGTCGCCGCAGATGGGTCGACGGGAATTTCATTCATTTCAAAAACGGTGCACCACATGTCGGACTCAAACGGAGGAACATTTGGTTTCGTCTTATTTATGACGGCGTCGGTGTTTCGGCAAAAGCGAGAGAGGACGTGAGAGGTGGAGAGGAACTGTGTCGAGCGGACTTTGTGTTGTGATATGTTCATGGAAGATTCCTTGGTCTAGAATCGTGCAGTGAGCGCTTCATATATGTAGAGTAGAGCTGCGACGAACCATTATTTTCGTTCTCGATTCATCGAGTAATCGCTTGGTCCATAAAATGTCAGAGAACGTCGATCGGTGTTTGTCAGACGCTCTCGGATGATTTCTTTGTTTATATGGAGAAAATAAACCAGAAATATTCACATTTAAGAAGCGAAAACAATCAGAAATCTTGTTTAATTGTCAACTATTTAGATAATTGATTCATCGAGTAATTGTTTCAGCTCTGAGTTTTTTTGTGTAATTCAACAGTGTATATGATGCAGTATGTAACATTGGCACGTAATTACACACCTAATTATATAGTGTATGTACATATATCATGATGTGATGTTAAAATAAGCTGTGCTGGTCCCTGTGCACAGATTGTTTTGCAGTGAGCTGCACTCATGGGTCTAATACGCGGCTCAGCCACAACAATAACACTGCTAACTGCTTCTTTAATGCTGCCGCTGATCCGTGTGTTTGTGACCATGGAAAAAGCCGTGGAGAAGAAGTTAAAGTTTAGAAATGTTTTAGAGCGTTAGTTGCAGCTCTAATATGACATTACAGATGGAGCTGAGAGTGAAGTGAATGAATTAAAAGTAAGGCACAGACACAACATCACACTCGCTCACCTGGTTTATTTGTTACCTGTCAAATAATGTTAATAATTACCTACAATCAACTGGATTTGACCGCCTTTGTTCTGCAGCACTTGTTCACACCACATCATCTTATTATCCACGCGTGCTCCCGTTCATACAAGTGCATGTTATTTCATGGCACTGATCTCGGCACTAACCTGCGACCACGTTTGCGTCGACCATAACACACCGCGTCGCCTGCGTCCTCCCGCCGGCTTGACCTCGCGTCGCGAGTTGACTTTTAAACTTCATTAAATGAACAAAGTTTGACAAAACTCGTGAAAAACACGTAACATTACAGTTCAGAAACTAGGGCTGAACGAGTTTGTATAAATATCTATTATAGCGATTTGATTGGCGATATCAGATTCATTGATTATTTTTACTGTGTGGCGTTTGTGCAGATCTGTGAGAAACAAAGACGTTCTCTTCAGTCTGTAGAATAAGACGTGTATAAATCAAGACGCTAAATCATCTAAAGTGATATTTTGGACACACATTTTTGGCTTTGACAAATATTGCGCCTCCTGCAATTTGAAAATTGTCGTAGGCTGCACTGCGACTTTGATAAGATTTAAAAGCATGGTAATGAGTTGAGTGAATGAATGAAAGGTAAAAGTAATAATCACTCAGTAATATCTGGGTATTAATAATGGAAAATGTGTGTGGTACACAGGGAGGATTCATTTCATCTTTATAAGCTATTTCCTGGATATTACTGTGTAAATAACTCAGTATTACTGTAATATTATCGCCTTTATAGCACACTTTCACCATTGACAGTCCCAAGCTAGAAATCCCATTAGAAACTGGATGATAAACAACAATATAACCTTCCTTTTACAATATTATCATCACGTTATTACTGTACCATGTGGAAATGCAGTGTTATTTCTAAAGAATGCTTCAGGTTGCACAGTTATTGAATTAATATTCACTGTCACACTGCACTGCATTTTCTTTGTTTTTTTGACTCTTCTTGCTTGCATTTCCACACCTTCAGTGGACACAGAATGGACAAACTGATTTCCAGACTGTGTGAAAGTCTTTGCACAGAGTGGTTTGACAGCAGGGCTGTGGTTCCCTGCTCGCCTGCCTGAATCAGGAGAGTAAAGAGGTGTGTCTCCGTGTCAGGCCCTCTGAGCCAGGCTTCTGGTTTCAGGTTGCACGCTCCCAATTGGCTGCTTTTGTTTGACCGAAACACAGCGAGACTCTCGGCTCCTTAAAGACGCAGCGTCACTTTTCTGGCTCCCTTTCGAGCCAAAAATCACCCGTCCTGTGTTGATTACATCATATTCCATTGATGAAACACTTTTCTTCTGACGAGCTCATCGGACACTGATGGGACCATTTTGTGTAATCAGCATATGAATGGAATCTGAATGCCAGTGTTTTTCTCTCATCCTGAACACAGGGACTTCACTCTAGTGCTAAAACACGCTGTCGGCTTCTTTCTGTGTTGTTGTTGAGAAAGAAAAAAGCTCTCTGAATACTGAGCCGCGTCATGGGAAACAAAGGACGACTGTAGACGTAAAATGATTATGCTCAACGCTCTATTATGGTCTGACCTTAATATGCTACACACGCAATTATTCCTATCGTTATCCTTGTGATCTAATAGTTAGTGCATATGTATGACTCTCCTGTTTATCTCCATTAACCTTTCAGGATCCCGCCTTACTTCAAAAAAACTTGGATTGATTAATAACTTTACGAGCGTTGAGCTCATAATTACAAAAGAATGAGTGGAGAGCTCGTCACACGTCAGCGTGAAGTTTGACTTCTCATTTACACGTTTTCCTCCTTTTGTGCTCAGACGCTGGATTGATCCTGAGAGATTGAAAATATTGATTTGACTACTTTGTTGTGCACATGCACGTGCACTTTCCCCGACTGCTTGCGACAATGTTCACACATTGGACCCGCCACACAGCCGGTTCCTCGGGAGACTCGTAATTACAGCCGTCGTTTCGGATTAATCCAACAGCCCGTCCAACTGTGGCTTCACTCCCCTGGTCGTTCGCTTCGTCTGCTCCCCTCTCCTGAGAGACACGCCTCCGCGCGATGACCGAGCCAGCCTCTGCAATAATGTATGTGATGATAAACACGGTGGCTTCTAATTGATAGAGTGATTCAGACAAGTGTTGGCTCTGCAAATTGGTCCCCGGTGAGTACATCGCACAGAGTTGGGACTAACAGGTTTCTGCTCTGGCCTTGTTGTTGGAGCGAGAGTGGGGAGAGAGGAAATGGAATGGGCTGGACCTGCTGAGTGATAAAGAGGCTGTCTCTGCCTCCTCAGCCCCGTCTGAACACAGGCGCGGTTCAGCAGAGGTTGGCTGCCGTAATCCTCTCAGTGTCTCCAGGAAGGCTCAGGTTAGTGACCTGCTGCTTTGTGATGTCTTGTAAGATTTTGAGAGAACACCTCACCTTTAATCCCCCACTGTTCAACTAACACATTAGCTCAACTGCTCCTGACCCAGCACCCCCCACGATAAAGCCTTTTATCCAGCTCAATAAGGTCATTTAAAGTTAAATATTGATTTCTTTAGATGTCCACGGGAGAAAATGGATTTTTAAAGAGCAGTTAATTACAGTTTCACACTGCATTATATGGCCAACTTAATTTTACAGGGACTGGATTTTCTAAACCCCAAGTGGTTCTTGCAGTCATTAATTAATGTGTGTTTCCAGAGCTGCATTTACTCCACTTAATCGTATATACAACATAATGTGTGTATGTATATATCTATATATATATATATAGATATATACATGTATATATGTGTGTATATATATATATCTATATATATATATACATATATATCTATATCTATCTATATATATATATATATATATATATATATATATATATATATTTATATACATCAAGTAGTGAACCGTGGTAAGGAGACCACCGAAGACCGCTAGCTCCTTTAGCTCGGATTAGCTCGTCACGGCAACAACACATTAAACCACGGGACTCTGCCTGTTTTGAAGAGTAGAACTTTATTCACACACACTTTTATTATTGTGCAGCTCTCGCTGTAAGAGGAATAACTCCAAATATGCAGGATGACAGAGATGTTGTCTCGATAAAAAAAACATTAGCACAAAGCAAGCCGATGTTCTTTTCTATGTTGATTTGAGCATTAAAATGAGAAAAAATATTTAGAAAAACATTTACAAATGTGTGATTAATCCCGAGTTAACTATGACATTAATGTCATAATGACAGCACTAATATAAACATATATAAGTCTCTAATCACAAGAAGGATGTACTTCTGCTCTCAGATAAATAGACTCAAGGATACGGGTCTTGGATGTGAATAAACACACACACAGTGTATGATAAAGAATGAAATCACAGGCAGTTCTTTCATCTTAATGAAGCAGCGACGTGCTTGATAATCCCACATTATCTAAGTAGGCTCACACAGAACAGAAAAGACGCTCATTGTCTCGGCTGCGTCCGTCTCTGGTGGAGAAATTCTCAGGCTTATAAATAAATGAGTTGCACTTAATTGAAGGTGTTTCTTTCTTTTCTTTCTTTCGTTCTCTCTTTTCTGTCCCCGTCGTTCTCGTCTAAGTGAAAAATTGATAGAGCTGTTTCCTGCGGATGTGGAAGGAACACGCATCTCAGTGTAAGGCCGGCGGTGAAAGAGCCAGCGTGAACGTAATGACACAGTGAAAGGACGGCTTTATGTAAATGATAGTGAATCAGCGCTGAATCAAAGACCAAATGTGAGATTTCCGACTATTTTAAAACTCAAAAATAGAACGTATGAACATCTCACATAGAAATGTTAACGTAAAGTACACATGGCACGTCAGTACTGAGCAACTTTATCAAGGAGATTAACATTTTAACCTGCTGGTGTTGCTCTGTTTTGTGTGTGTGTGTTGGCTGAGGCGGAGATTGTGTGTCCATTGTGTGTCAGAGAATGGCGTCAGTGTTTGGGATCATCATACCGTTGCACATGCAGCGTTTGGCCTTGACAGATTTCCATGCGTGTGTGTGTGTGTGTGTGGTGGACCCAAACAATACAGGAAGTGAACGCACCGCTAACAAGCAGCAGGTGGCCTGGAGTGGGATGTTATGAACGACACATTAATGTTGTGTTTAGGATGTATTTGAATGGATGAAGGCTGAAATCTCGTAATTTTCTCGACGATCGGTGCGTCAGCAGTCGTTGTTTGACACTGTGGAGAAATGAGCGGGGCCTCTGTGGGGGTTTGTGCTCTCGGAGTGCTTTCTCTCGTTAACATTTATTTTATTGTTGTGACTCGTGTAACTGTTGTCGCTACAACAGCGCTAAACGGACATGAACGGCATTGCTTCTTCTTCACTTGGCACGGAGTGACTTTTCCCCATTGATATTGCAAGAAAAAAAGGTTTCCTTCCCTGGCTTTGTTTATGTCTGTGTGGTGTATTGTGATGCTAATCTCTGCCTGAGACCCTTGAGCTCGGGCCGTCGTTGGCTCTACACACACCTGTGTGTTAACCCCGTGTAAAATTCACATCGTCACATTTTAGATGCTCCAACAAGAAGATATTAGGATATTTATCGTCATTAATGGGAGGACTTGATGATTGTTTAAGCAGCATGTTAGATTTTAGTTTTGTATTCGAGGTCTGGATGTATTTACTTTTTCATAAATGAATGTCATTCATGTGTCTTGATTAATTACTAAGTCCAGTGACAAGCTTATATTTCAATTTTGTTAATTAATTGAAACATTTAGTTGTTTTAAAAGCTTTTAATTATGCTTTAATCTATTCCATACTGTTCAACAATATGATAGCAAGAACAACTAAATAATTTTTATTAACATAAGGTCAAATTTGATTATTATTTTTAATTTAAATGTTTTTTTTGGCTGATCTCTTTTTTTTAAATAAAAATTTTAAATCGTGTATGTCTTATGTATATATGTTGTAAGTCCATGCGCTTAATTCATCTCCAAGAATATCTCCGTCGCTCTGTTGACGTGCACCTGTTAGTCATTTTGCCTATGGTTGCTCAGCACTGCCCCCTACCAGTGCGATACTTTCCCACACGTTCATTAAATACATGAGACGGACCGTGTAGTACATGTGTATTGCCAATATAAAGCGAGGCAGCGATGGGCATGTGCCACCTGCCTGCTTTAATTTGAACAGGAAATACGTAAATTCAGCGATTTTGACCAAAGAAATGTTGAAAACTGATTTATAGAACAGTATAGTAGACAAATTGATTTATTTTTTATCATTGTTAGTATTTTACTCGCCTCCCCTGACTGCGTGTCACTGACTTACTCT
Source organism: Solea senegalensis (assembly GCF_019176455.1). Taxonomy (NCBI): domain Eukaryota; kingdom Metazoa; phylum Chordata; class Actinopteri; order Pleuronectiformes; family Soleidae; genus Solea; species Solea senegalensis. Next base: position 2,230,839 of record NC_058027.1, read on the forward strand.
ATAAAACATCGCAGGAAGACAGAATGTCTGCAGCCATACAATGTTTGACATTTCTGCTTCTCAGTGCGGCCGACTGCAGCGTGAGCTTTGTAAATCAAATCAAGTTGATGGGTTAATGATAGATCTGTCCTATAATGTGTCGGGCAGCGTCACAGGTGTGCAGACACAGAGCTGAACACACACACACACACACACACACACACGCAGGCAAACTGCCGGCTGATTCTTGGCCAGGCCGAGCTCTGTCTCATGGCAGAGTGCTGGGCCAGATGTGACTGTGGTCGTGCCTGCATTTGGAAAAAAGTGTTGTTACAGGAAATGGATGCTTTTAAAGAGGAAAAGGAAAAACAATGCCGAGCCATAAAGAATTGTTCTTGCTGCTCAAAGGATGCAAGTTAAAAGTTTTAATGTGTCGGTGCTACAGAGATGCTTAAAGGTTCTGTGTCGTCATGGCAGCAAAGATGCAGCGCTGGTTTAGTCAGGAGTGAAGTAGAGAAGGAACTGTATTGGTTTTACAACATCATATTGTTGGTGAAGTGATTTCTTTCAGAGTTCTCATGGACTGTCTTCATCAGTCCCGGGTTTGGACGTCAGTTTGTCTTCACTTCACTGTTTTCATGCAGGGTTTAAAATACCAGGAGACGCCACTGTCCTCAGTGAGAAGATTTCCAAGACAGCAGAATCAAATATGAAGCTAAAACGTTGTTGTGCTTGTGTAAGAGACTCGTCTCTCACTCCACTCCACCATGATTGTCTCCTGTGCTTGTACCTGTGTGTTTTACCGCCAAGCTGCTCACAGCAACACTGTGATGGAGGGAATCACTTTCCCAAAAAGAAAGTGGCTCTAATAGGCCTGATACTTCAGCCGACTCTGGTGAAGCTGTAACAGATGTGGAGTGTATTAATGTGAATCACACGTCTATCAGCACAGACGATGATTGCACTCTTCTTTCACTTCGTAGTGAAGCAGAAAAGACGACGCTGGAAAAAGGGAAAGATTCTTTTTTTGTTTTTTCGGTGGCTTTAATGTAACATGTAGCTATTGTGTATATATATATATATATATATATATATATACGCTTGGACGCTTGGTTCTCCCGGTGTCTCATATAGCAACAAACAAAACATCCAAATTCAAACTTGAAATGAATGAAAGTGAATGAAATTTTTCTTTGATGAATCACTTAATCAGGAGAAACAGTTGCTAACCTCAGGGACTGCATTCCACTGTCTTGTATCACATCTCTGCGTGTGCGTTCATGCCCGTGGGTCTGCTCACACTTACTGACAGCCCGTGTCACTTCTGATGTACAGTTTACAGTTTGTGTACTCAATCTCACATTCCATTCTCGTTGTAGCGGTTTCTCCCCGCGGAGTTCGCCCGCTGTTGTGTGTCCTCAGAGTTATTACATGTGAGGGTACCAGCGGACCTCCGTTCATAACCACATGCATGTTTCCAAGGTCAGTGTCTTCTAGGGAATGAATTTCAGGAGTCGAATATAAATCAAATAAATATAATTTTCCATTGCTGTAATTACTGTTCGTGTTAAAATGTGGCGACGGAAGCCCCGACATGTTGCCAGATGTGAGTGGACGATGCGGCGGATTTGATTAACGCCGTCGAGAGGCACCTGCACGCCGCCAGTGTCCCATGCAACAACCACATGATATTTAACTAAAACTTTCAAATATAATTTGAATATTAAAACGCAGTCTTTAGGCGAGTGCAGCAGTTCCCTGACCTCACTTTTAAATCAACAACTTTTCACCTGTGTGTAACTCATTTACGTAGGATGCAAATCGCCAAAATGGACACCAAAATTCAAAAAGGCCGACTTCCTGTTGAGTTGAGACCATGGTTACGGTCGACTTTTTAGTTCGTCTTGGTCGTCTTCATATTTCCACCAAGTTTCGGGTTCAGGGAACTATGCCAATATTGCATTTCCACCAGACCTGAGATTTTTATGCAAGTTAACGACCTCAAAAATGACCGGAAAGCCACGGATAGAACAATAATAATAATATCCTTGCGCAAATTTGTGCCAGGAGACGTTTCGGCCCCTGCCATTCGTGGCTCGGGCCCTAATAACAAATGGAATTAGTATGGGGTTATAGAGGAAAATTGACAGTTCTAGTGTCTTCTTTGTTGTCTCTTTTGACCAAAACTGCAGCAGGCCACCAACTGGACTGGAAAGTGTTGCACAGTCACAGTCAGTATGTGCAACACTAACCCTAACCCAGACGTGGAAAGTTTGAGCCAGGTCTAACCAAAGTCGTTGATTTGTGATGTCGTAGACCTGGAGTTCATGCTCCTGTAGGAGCGTGTGGACGGTTATTTCCGGGTGTGGTATTTGAGCTCGGTGCTCACGGAGCTGTACGCTCTCCCTGCTTGCCCCCTCACAGCCGCTGCTTCACTGGTTAATGTTCGCTCTTCTTACATACATACATACATATATGTATATATATATATATATATATGTATATATATATATGTATATATATGTATATATATGTATATATATATATATATATATATATATATATATATATGTATGTATATATATACATATATATGTATATATATATATATATACCTTAGACCGGGGGTGTCAAACATATGGCCCGTGGGCCAGAACCGGCCTGCCAGAGGGTCCAATCTGGCCCACAGGATGAATTTGTTAAAATGTCACACTACAATTACGATCTAAACGTAATGTCAAATGCAATATTTTTCACTTCCAGATACCTGTGACTAAATGTTTGTGCCTTTATAGATCCAGTGTGATGTGCAAATAGTAAATTTAGGCATGATATTGATGCAATTGCACTTATATTTCTCAAGAAATGTCATGTTTTGTTAAAATATCCTTCATTAAATGTAAAACAAAGGAGAAAAAACAAAGGAGTTCTTGTTGGTCACTATTGTTACTGGTCCGGCCCACTTGAGATGAAATTGTGCTGTATGTGGCCCCTGAACAAAAATGAGTTTGACACCCCTGCCTTAGACATAAGGTGAGAGTCCAGTTTTTCTGCTTTTTGGTTTTCCTAAGGATAAAAATCTGGCCCAAATCCTTCTGCTCACATGCCCTGGCGGTTCTCCTGATGTTGGTCCACAGTCGTCTGTGACAATACACTCCATTGTTATTCACGACAGAGGAGTTCCAGAGAGGATGCTGATGGCCAAATTGAATTTCTGACTGAATGAGGAATCAGCTGCTTGCGGATGGTCTGGAGAAAGCTGCTGGAGTGCCATTCATACATCGCAGATCCTCCAAGCTCATTAAAATTCAGAGGAGAGTTTCCTCTGGCCAGGTGGAAAGGGCTCCTCCAGCTGCTGAGCAGCAACAAATCTGCTCTGGGGGGTCACACTAAAAACATTTAATCCCCTCCCTGCTGCTCTGAGTGACAAGAACACCCCATAAAGAGTTAATATTCTTAGCCCTCAGCTTTGCTACATCTGCAGGACTTTGTTTAACCCTCAGGGCCTGACTCAGTTTTAGCCGCTTTGATCTTTCACAAAAGAAAACCTTTCAGACAAAGAAGGAACTTTAATGGATAAGTGATGGAGACAAACAGCAGCCAGGACTCACGGACGATTCTATTAAAGTTCTGACCCTGAAACAGTCGTCTTTAAGGCGTTGGACAAATTGCAGAAATGAGTCATATGATAAGGTCAAATGTAGTTAAAGTGTTTCAGAACGGTGACATAAAAGTACAGATTTAAGCGAAAATGCAGCCGTTTTGTCATCTGCTATGTTTTCTCCTGGCAGTTTAGTTGTAGAGTCTGCAGCAGCGGTTTAAACCAACAACCGTTCATTTGCTGTTGGGTTTTGAAAGAGAGACTAACATTAAAGGTATAAAAGTGTAATCACATGCTCTCCATAGTACTTGTGTGTTCCATTGTGTGTTGTATGTTGACATCAAACACGACTCACTGGAGGAGAAATGGAAAAAAAATGAGACAAATTTCTCTGACAAAGGAAAATGGATGAATCACATTTTGAGTGTTTGGTGTACCTGCTAATTTTGGTGTAAATCTTTGCTAAACTGGAATTTTAAAAAGAATTTATGTGAAGTTCATGTGCAAATACCACACAGGAGACACAGTAAACCTCTGAACTGAGTGGAAAGTGCAAATTAAAGTATTTAAAAATGGTTTCTAATCAGGTTTTCTCATAGTTGCTGCGTTTGGGAAGAATATTTCAATAATATCTTAATTACATAAACTGTATTTTTATTGTAAAGTAAGTAAAAACATAAAAAACACAAAGACAAAAGTTGTCTGCCATAATCATTTGTGTATTTACTCCTTACCTCAGGTGAAAAAAGTAGAATTGTGTATACAGCAATTGTGGTTTTGCAGCGTCAACTCAGGTAAGAAGAGAGGGAAAAAGAAAAAGAGAATGCAGGCGGGCCAGAGCCCACTGAGCTTTTTTCCATCCTGGTGAAAAGAATGAATTATTCAACAGTGAGCAAGCTTTCAGCTCGCCATTTGTGTGGCTTTGATCTACGAATCAGGAGTTTGCATGAATGCCTGTATTGTCATGTCATGTTTCCAGTGTGTGAATTATTGAAAATAGTGCCGGCCCCCTACTACAGCTGCTAAAGTTTACACGGCAGGTGCGCTGGATATCGTAGGCTGCTCATGTGACCGGGTTCACTCCGGTTGGCCTCGCCTCAGTATTCAGTGTATTTTTGTGGTCGTCAACCTTCAACAAACGTCTCCAGTTAGTGACGGAACAATAATGTGTATGTAGGTGTACTTGCGGCGTGCGTCCAGACAGGTGCAGTTAACAAGATCTCACCTGCTGCTCACGGCTGCAACACTTTTATTTAACAGCTTTGATGAAAGCTAAGATTTAACCACGTTCGTCTTTGTTTAAAATCATGTAGCGGGTTTTTAAAGGCCATAATTTTTTCATATTTTAACCGCAAACCAAAAACATCAGAATTGAACGCAAGGCGCTCAGTGTCATGACATTCCGTAGTTCTCCAATGACCGAATGACTGCCTAATTGGTTGTGCGTCGATTGTTGAGTGGACTGAAGAGGTGTGGAAATTTACAATGTTCCTTGAATGCATTATTTGCATCAAGGCGTCTTTGCTGGTTGCACTAGGAAAGCACTTGATTTTATTTTACTGCCAGTAAACATTTTCCTGAGGAGTTTCAGGTGTGATGCACACAGGGACGCTGTCATTGAATATTTACTGATGTTTTATGGGCCGTACTAGTGAAAGCACATGAAATATTGAATATGCTGCTTGGTTCTCTGTAGCTCTTGAGCCATACAGAAGAATGCTGCTTATGCCCAGCCAGATGAGGACCTGTGCTGCGTTGCTTACTACAGTTCTGTGTTCTTCTTTTAAACCTCTGTGCCAAATTCCACCCCCGTGAATGCCAGAGATGCAGGTTTTTTAGCATGTGCGTCATTGTCCCATTGAGTCCTGATAAAAGTGAGACCGTTAATTGATCATGAGGTGAATGTAGAAAAATGTTTGATTACATGGAGACTTTGATGCATCTCATGGCGGAGTAGAGCAGCACCGTGGCACTGGTTGGCTACAGCTGGACTCATAATTAGAGTGCCTCCTTACCTATAATTTGTGTAATAGTTTTTGGTTTGCAGCGCGTTATTACCATATGAAAGGGCTAAGCTGGGGTCATGTGCATTGCTGCAGCAATTAGAGCAGAGCTGAGGGCAGAAGAATGTTTGGAGCTGTTGTTAATTGGAAATCTCTACAAAGCTATGCTTTAATTATAATTTAGTCAGAGCCATACTGTTTCAAACCCAATATATTCAGCTGCCATTATTTTCTGTAATAGTATGAACAGCCAGGTCTGTTTCCTTTCAAAGCATCAGGCTTTGAAGAGAATGAGATTGAATTAGATTAATTTGAAAGGCTGCTGCCGCTGCTGCTAGATTCTTCTTTTTTTTTTTCATGCTAATGTCACATTTTTTTTCATGAGGAAATGGGATCTGGTTTGTTTAGAAGATGTAGACGTACAAGATTACAGAGCCTATAGTTTGCATTTAAATTTAAATTTCAACTCTAAACTTTAAATGATTTATTCATTTAATTTAACAATTTTAGAGAGTCAAAAAAGACAGTTTTTAAAACATGGCGACAGATTTTTGTGTCGCTTTTTTGATCCATAAACCATTTAAACCAGAAGCAGCAGCTGAAGTCATGACAATAACTAAATATTCCCACTCCACAGTCACAGATACCGATCCCATGACGTCCTCATCTGCCTTCATACAGTAGTTCTTTTATAATTAACCAGTCCCCATTTTCTCGTTCACACAGGTCGAAATGAGCTGATAGCGAGATACATCAAGCTCAGGACCGGGAAGACGAGGACCCGGAAGCAGGTTAGACAAAAGAGAAGACGTCTCTGTTGCATGCTCTGTCAGAGCGCTGTCAGATGTGAGTGTGAGTGCAGAATGTTGCCTTTGTTTCTGCAGGAGAGAAATAAAGCGAGACAGAGAATAACAAAGCCGTCTAAAGCAGACTCCTCTTCTCTAACTGCATGAGGAGAATTCCCTGGGTTAACATTTTCAGAATGTTTGAAATCCACTACATGCGTTGGAATCACAGCAGTTTCCCACTTTTAAAGCTTTTACAGTTTTTCTGTTTCTACAGTGAAACAGTTTCTGTGCACACAACTAATCTATAATCTGTGTTGTCACTTGTAGAACAAGAAACTAAACATTGCTCCTTATGAGTACATCATGAAGGTCGTGTATTTCCGTCCTTCAGAAGCCTTTAATAATACGAAGGTCAAAGCCTTCGTAGATGAGTAACATCTCTGATCGATGCTGTGCTGTCTTTGGCTGGTAAATGAAATCTAAATAATAAATAAATCAGATTCACAGCTCTCTTCCCTTACAGGTGCAATATGTAATCATTATAATTAGAATCCTGTTGATTCAGGTATTTAATGGACCTGATAAAGGGCTTCAGTAACAGCTGACTGATCTTCTCTCCAAACAGGAAACTCCCAGACAGTCGATGTGTGTGTGAATTGATGAGTCTGGACCAGAAAAACCACGTTTTCTCTCTGTGACTGTGAATGAACGACTTGTTTACCTTCAGCTGCACCAAATCACACACGCTCGAAGGTCTAAATGTGTACAATTTAGTCCAAATTGGTTTCATTTGGTTGAAATTGAAGATGAAATAATGAATAAATTGTTTAAAAGTTGTGTATATATATATATATATATATATACATATACATATATATGTATATATATATGTATATATATATATATATATATATATATATATATATATATATATATATATATATATATATATATATATATATATGTATGTATATATATATATATATATATATATATATATATATATACATACATATACGTATATGTATATATATATATAATATACATGTAAATAATATTGTAATGTAATGTTGAAAGCAATACATTTAATACTTTTAATACTTTGTACTCATAGCAGAAATATTTAGTATTAAATTGTGTTTAAAGACATGAAGTGGTGTGCGGCATGTAATGGATTGGGGGCCGCCAGTTTGACACCACTGGTGTAAAGTATGAGCCGTTTTATATTTAGAGCAGAGGCGGCGGCCATTTTGGACCGCCATGTTTTAACAATAAACATATTTTGAGTTTTGGGTTGCTTCAACAGTCAACTAAATTGTACACATCGCAGGCAGCCATGATTTTTCCCGGTCAGATAAATGTTTGTTGTTGTCGATAAAATGCCAGACAGACGTGAAAAATGTCACGCGTCTTTTTGCAGGGAGGACAAAACAATGTTGAAGTGTGTGTGTGTGTGTGTGTGTGTGTGTGCGCTGGTGAAATGCCTCGTCCAGCTCCCATAAGAATACGAGACGAGCCGATTGTCATTCAGCACACAGCAGATCACATCTGTGTGCTCTTAATGTGTGCTAAAGGGGCCTGCATCCTCCTTAATCAGCTCACTTAAATAACGACAACACACAGCATAACGCTTTATTGGCCGTTCTCTGGGTGTGTGGTTGGGACATGCTTCCGTTATGCACCTTATCTCCCTGAAGTGTTTCTTCTTTTTCCCACAAACAAAGACATCATGTGTAATCCACTTTCTACTTTTTTGTTTTCTTGCTTTTTTATTTTCCCTTTGTCTCTTTTGTTTTTTTTCTTTAATGGAGGTGTCTAGTCACATACAGGTCTTAGCAAGAAAGAAAGTTCGAGAAATCCAAGCTGCCATTAAGGTACGTCTGGCTTTGCCCAGTTGTCGGGGGCTTTTCATTGCCATGGTTACAGGTTCTTCCTTTGTTTTCCTCCCCTCCCCTACCCCGCAGGTGTCTAGTCACATTCAGGTTCTTGCCAGAAGGAAATCTCGTGAGTTTCATTCCAAGCTAAAGGTATGCGCTTTTCTGCTTTTGGGCTTGTTGGTTGCTGTGCGTCTTGACTTCCTGTTTCCTGTGGTGACAGAGTGAATGCCTGGTGTTCTGATTCCTCTTAACCCAGAACTTCCCCTGACTGTCGTCCACTCACCATCTCTGACCCACACTCAGGCATGCTGTCACTGTCTTTCTGTGTCTCTTCTTCACGTGTGGCTGCTCATCCCATCACTGAAAATGCTTGAGAGATATTTAGTTCATTATCACAATTAAAAACACGACAACAGTATTTATAATAACAATAAAGAGATGAATCGTGAGCACTCTCAGGCAAAGTTGCTGGTAGTTCATCGCAGTGGAAGCAGCAGTAGATGAAAACGAGATCCATTACAGTTCATCCCTGAGCTCCATCGTTCCAATAACTGTTGACACATTTGACCTGAAAACTGTCATCGGGGAGTTCAGAGCGATTCCATCAATGTTCACTTTAAGACGCAACGAGACTAAAATGCAGGAACAGTTTAGTGAAAGTTCAAAACAACCTTTTCAAACGTCATTATTTTTTAAGCTCCAGTTCTAGTTTGTCTAGTTCTAGACATATGCACCTTATTACTGTAATTGAACTCTCTCTATGCTCCGGTTAAATGCGTGTGCATGTGAGGAAGCATGCAGGCGTCGGCTGCAGCTGAAGCTCCGAGCACAGTCTTTGCATACTCTACTCTACTGAGCAGAATTCATAAAAAGGAGCATGTGTTTAATGAATGAAGAGGTGATTACGATGTAACCCCAACTTTTCCTCAGTGTTGTGCATTCAGAGCACAGAGTGGCCGTGAAAGCTGGCTGTTTTCTGCCCTCTCTGCTTTCTTGTCTGTTAACGACTCCGGGCTCTAACAATGCGGCGGCTGCGAGTTGCTTCCCTTCCTCCCGGTTCAGATGTCATTATTCTCTCAGAGCAATCCTGTGTGCTATTTCAACACACGCTGAATCTGTCATAATTTGCTTTTTTCTGGAATGACATATTCAAATGGAAAAAATCACTTTGAAAGGAGTAATCTTGAATACTATTGACCTGTAATTTAGGATATTTTATCAAGTAATGCTTCTATATCAAAGGATAATATTTTCTTTTCTTGGGGATGAGAGATTTTGACGTTCAACACAATTTAATAATAACTCCTCCCATTAGTTTGGGGACATATTTTAAAACATATTTTTGGAGGGAAAATATGATTTTTTTTTATGTCACTGGTTAAGGGTTTGTAAAGATTAGGGATGCACATGCAACAGTTAAGGTTAATGTGAGCCCCTGGGAAGTAAATTTAAGTATATCTAATGTCCTCAAATGTAATCTGTGTGTGTGTGTGTTGAATCAGACAGGCAGACAGCCTCATGAATGCCTGCTCTTTCAGGGGCACAGGCGGCAGTCTGAAGAAAAACAGACAGCTTTTGTATGAATCCCTGTCTTTTCTCATTTAAAGCAAATTAGAGTTCAGTGGCAAAGGAGAGCACAACTAGTGGGCATCAATGAAAACCTGCTGTTTCTGGTCCTGTCTGTGGCATTTTAGTGAAATGACAGTCATTAAGTTACTGTTCTGTTGTTTTGTCTCTTCAATGAAAACCACTGATCACATTGTGGAGGAGAATAAAGAGCGAGACACTCGCCACAAAGAACAAGGATCATTTGTAAATACAAATGTCACCATGTGTGTGTGTGTGTGTGTTTGCTGTGCCGTGTAAAGAAGCTTGGACCCTGAAATTAAAGTAGAATGATTATGTTTTTGATGACTGTTGTTTGGAGCACATGTTGAAAATGTGGATTTACAATAAAACCCTGTTTGTTTGCATTTAGGTTACAAACATGGTAAGTAATCATTTTCTCTTTGTGGTGTGCTTTAATTAGAGCCTGCCTCCACTTTTGGCTGCTAGTTATGCATTTTGTGCTTCTGCCATAGAGACACAATAGCTGCTGCCTGGTGTGTGTGTGTGTGTGTGTGTGTGTGTGTTGACATACTATTATAGTGCAGCGTGCTGCTTCTGTCACTAGTGAGAATGCATGGGTTTGCTTCTGTGTATCATGTGTATTGTGTGTGTTTTTGCTACATGTTGCAAGTGGTTTCCAGCTCAAAACAACTTAGTGAAAGGAATATGTCACCGATTACTCAGGGTAGAATTTTTGAAAAATGAATTAACTAATCCAAACCTCAGTTTCCACCCTGTGGTCCTGTTAGCAAAGATGGCGGACACTGTTTACATTCTGGGAATGAGGTCCCGCCCCCCCTACGAGTCACTCGTGGGCACATAACGCGAAAAAGTATGGGACGCACAATCTTTCAAAAATACTCGCCCTATTCCAGTAATACAAAGCGAAATGCAAATGGTTGAACTTTTCCTTTAATGCACATTAACAAATGACAAATGATAATAAAACCTCTCTATTTACTCCGTGTCCTTCAGTTTTACTTGAAAGAACATCTCTGCACTGTTTCTAAATTAGTCAACAAGCTAACAGTTAAGTGCATATCACGGCCAGCTTTTGTGTTTATTGGAATTTCATTCACTGGTAATTGTTTGGCACATTCCTTTAAAAAAAAAGCCCACACTTACATAGCAATGCTGATGCATCTTCTTTTTAACCTGCTCGTTGTTTACTGTTGTGAGAGAGGTCAGCGGTGCATTCAGTGTGTTTTGTTTCGAATCTGCTTGTTGCTGCCTCTGCAACACGCTCCACCTCCCCCTCCTGTGTGTGTGTGTGTGTGTGTGTGTGTGTGAGCGCTAAAGCCTTTTGTGACTGCTGTTAAAGGACCAAGCCGTGAAGGACAAAGCCCTCCAGAGCATGGCCTCCATGTCCTCGGCCCAGATCGTCTCCGCCACGGCCATTCACAACAAGCTGGGCCTGCCAGGCATCCCGCGCCCAGCCTTCCCTGGAGCCGGGGTAAGAGTTTCCCTGGCACCCTGTTTGTGATCAGTGCTGCCCAGCTTCACCCAAACACACCAACCCCCTCCAGTCTAAATCACATTACACACCACAGCGTCCATGCCTATCAGATAAGCAGATGATCAAAAGGGAGTGGTAGTCAAGATAACTATATCCACTGAACACGCAGCTAAGAACCGTTTTCATCATGTCGCTACAGCTGCTCACAATTGGATTTCCTCTGTTATTTGTCCGTTGTTGGTTATTTATACGCGTGTCTAATTCTCCAGTTATGGCAGGGAATGATTTCCGCCGGTCAGCCGGGATCGTCGCAGGAGTGAGTGTAAAGTTTTCCGTTCTTTGTCAGAATAGAAAAGTTTGACAAAAAGCAGTGATTTCAATGTTGTGGTGTGTTTCTTTTCCCTCTGCGCTGCAGCATTAAACCTTTTACCCAACAATACCCAACCCAGCCATCATCAGTCACAGCGGCCATCACAAGTAAGAATTCACTTTCTTCACAGAAATAACTGAAATGAAAAAAACACACATGTGCAGTTTTTAAATCTGACGATATTCAAGTGGCACTTGTGTGTTTGATTTCTTCTCCTCGACATAATCTCTCTGCTTTGCTTCTGCGTTGAGAAAGCACTGACTGTAAAGGTCGGTTTTGATACTTTGAACCTTCGTACTTTTCACCCACAGCAACTTTATCTACAGTCGAGCAGGAGGGAGGAGCAGGAGGAGGAGGAGAGGGGAGGGGTCACGCGTGTTTATTTATTGTCCTGGATATTTTTATCACTCGTCATGTACTTTCTTTCCTGATGCTGCTTTAACTTAATGAAAAAGAAATCCGTGAAACAGCAGAAAATCCTGTCGCGCAACATTAAGTCTCATTTCTCTTAAAACTTGCTCATCAAAATAAGATGAAACCTCATCTCGAGGATTTAGTTACATCGATTGATTGATTTTACTCTTGTGTCAAAGTCGAAATGAAAAGTACTCACCAAAAACATGAAAACAGAACTTACCCATCATGCAATATTATTATGTTTTGTATTTAATGCTTTGGATAAAAACACACATACACATCACAAACATAAACATCTATATGTAAAGGTTCAGTGTGTGAGAAACAGTGTTGGAAATATTAGTTACAGTTATTAGTTACTTTTATAATTTGTTACTGAGTTACAACTTTTAAAAGTAACTAGTTACAAGGGAAAGTAACTATTGCATTACTTTCAAGTACTTTCAAGACCCCACCTCCATCGCCTCTTTAACAGAACTTAAAATTCATGTGCATGTTCAATTATTTATTTAAATCTGAATATTATAATGAAATAATAACTTACTAACAGATCTAAACTGTGTTAATGTTGCTGTGGGATGACGTGAGTCTAACACACCTGTTTTTTAAGCTCAGTCTGAGACAGAAAAATCCAGCTGGAATTGTTTTGATTGTGTGGCACAGTCGTCGTCTCCCTCCGTGTTAATGGCCACTCACGTCGTGGAAGCGCGTGACGCTGAAAGATGTTTAATTTCACGTGGAGAAGCACATTTGTCCGGGGCATAATGTGCATTTAACGTATAAATTCTTTCCTTTAATTTAATTTAATTTTTTTATGGAAAAGTCATGAGTATACTTCCACTTTAAGAAGGCTGCTTTAGGACTAACCGCGCTCGCCATTCAACATGTTGTTGTGTCGTTGTGTGTGTGTCAACAACACCCGCCCAACTCTGCCTCTGATTGGCTTACAAGAAAATTTGACTCAGCCAATCATCATCACTTATGTGGTTGTCGAGGAAGAAGAGTAAAAAAAATCAAAACTCTGCCTCTGGGTTTAGAAATCTAGTTGGTCTATTAGCTTCAATGAGCTAACACACCACATTATTTGGCAGTAACAGTAACAGCGTTATCATGATTGAAACAGTAATTAATTAGATTAGCACCGTTACTCACATCACTGGTAAGATTCAGACGCCGTTCCAGGCACGTTGTGGTGTTACACGAGACGATGTTTCGCTTCCTTTGTGTTCAAAGTGTGAAACTCACATTCACTCAGGCTCTTATAGAAACATGCTGGCCTCCATGAAGCAATGCCCCTGCCTGAAGTACATAAAAAAAAAAAAAGGCTTCTTCTAAAGCTATGCACAAAATTTTCTTGGTAGTGTATTCAATGGCTGCCAATATATGTTACACACTAGACCTTCAGTCCATCGTTTGCTGTGCATATGACTTTGAAGCGTTGAGCACTGAAGCCACTAACTCCAAACTCAATATAGTCAATATAGACTTTATAATAGGACAAAAACACTTGAGTGAATCTTATTCTGGTGTTACTTCAGGTTATGAGTCCACAGCGGCTCCAGCTCCCACAGCACCAGCGTGGCAGGGCCGCTCCATCGGCACGTCCAAACTCCGACTGGTGGAGTTCTCCGCCTTCCTAGAGCAACAGAGAGACCAAGACTCGGTGAGAGGAGGAGTAATTGTTCTGACGAGAGGAATCTCATGATCTCACTGTGTTAATCTGTTTCTTCTCCTATTATCTGCTCCTGTTCCCAGGCAGAGTCTGTGATGTAGGGACGAGTGTGTGCAGTAGGGACGAGTGTGTGATGTAGGGACGAGTGTGTGATGTAGGGACAGTGTGTGATGTAGGGACGAGTGTGTGCTGTCGAGTGTGTGATGTAGGGAGTGTGTGCCGAGTGCTGTGAGTGTGTGATGGGACGAGTGTGTGTGATGTAGGGGAGTGTGTGCTATAGGGAGGCTGTGTGTGCTGAGTGTGTGATGTGGGGGGCTGTGTGCTGTGTGCTGTGTGCTGTCAGTGTGTGCCAGCCAGTGTGTGCTATAGGGACAAGTGCTGTAGGGACTGTGATGGGACAGTGTGTGCTGTAGGGCAGTGTGTGCTGTGTACGAGTGTGCTGTGAGTGTGTGCTGTAGGACGAGGTGTGCTGTGTGTGCTGAAGTGCTGTGCTGTGTGATGTGGGGCAGAGTGTGTGCTGTAGGGCAGTGTGTGCTATACAGGTGTGCTGTGGGCTGTGTGTGCTGTAGGGCAAGTGTGTGCATAGGGACAATGCTGTGCTGTAGGGCAGTGTGTTATAGGGACAAGCTGTGCTGTAGTGAGTGCTGTGCTGTATAGGGACTGTGCTGTAGGACTGTGCTGTAGGGAGTGTGTGAGGGACGAGCTGCTGTAGTGTGTGCTATAGGGACAAGGCTGTGCTGTAGGGACGAGTGTGTGCTGTAGGGACGTGTGTGCTATAGGGACAATGCTGTGCTGTAGGGACGAGTGTGTGCTATAGGGACAAGGCTGTGCTGTAGGGACGAGTGTGTGCTGTAGGGACGAGCGTGTCCTGTAGGGACGAGTGTGTGCTATAGAAAGCTGCTCTACGAGCCTTCAGTGCCACATGAGAGGGTTTTAGTCGCACTGAAAATCAAATGTTGCTCTTTGATTTGCTGCTTTTTTAGATCATTTAAAATGTATCACGTTTAACTTTAATAATAAAAACAGTGTTGTTTGTTTGGCTTGTTTTTGTTGCCTTTGATGCAGAAATGTTGTTTGTCATGTTAGTGAAGACATTGAATTTGTGGTTTCTCAGACTTCTCGCTCATAAACTCCCACCTTAAATCCCTGGAATGATGCAAATGAAAGAGTGTGTTGTTGTCTGAAGTGATCACTCAGAATGACGGTTCTCTAAATCCTCACAGACGGCTAATGTCACGTGCTAATGTTTGCCTTAACATCATACTGTTGTGAATCACATTTAATGTTAAATTCAGCCTTTATTTTACTTTATTTCCCAACACACGCTGTTTCTTTACTCTTTCAGTACAACAAGCACCTGTTCGTACACATCGGGCAGACGAATCACTCCTACAGCGACGCCCTGCTGGAGACAGTGGACATCCGTCAGATTTACGATAAGTTTCCAGAGAAGAAAGGAGGACTTAAAGAGCTGTACGGGAAAGGTCCTCAGAATTCCTTCTTCCTTATAAAGTTCTGGGTGAGTGGTTATTGTCAGAGGTTTGTGCAACTTTAAGGGTTAAAAAAAAAGCATTTTCTTAATTTAAAAATCTCAGTCCTAAACTTAACCACAGGTTCTGCCTCATTAGGACCAGGTTTTGGTCCTGACAAGGTCAGTGTTTATAGCAGAAAATGTCCCAAAGACAAAGAGAAGAAAGTGAAACGTGAATCCTGCTCAGGTTTAATCAGACTGCTCTCTGACTATATTTGGTCTTGCATAGCAGGGGAGCGTCTGATCAAAGCTGTCACTAATCTACTGTAATATCTCCAAACAATGGAGTGACCCAGTTGCACTCCTAATGGCTGTTTAAACGTTGCATGTATTTCCTCCTCGATGCAAAATGCTAACTAGCGGCAGCCAACAAAGTAGGGGCGGCGCGCACTTGGACCAAGTCCTCTCAAATTCCTTTTGAAGTGACCGTCCAATCTGAATTTTAAATGAAAGACAGAATCTGCACAATAATGAAGGAATAACTGCTTTGCTTAATGAAGGAGGAGAATGCTGTAGGAGGATGTCTCCTCTTTTTTCTGTGGCCTTAATGAACGGGATGTTCAGGGCATAGAAAGGCTGCCCTCGCAGAGCAGGGAAGTTCAACCTGATAAATCAGTCTTTTAATGTAACTTCATTTAATCCGCCTCACAATCTTGTTCCCAGTGTGGAGACATTAACATTCAGCCTGGGATCTTCTGATCGAAGCTCCACTGTGGTCAGAAACTCTTAATGCAGATGTTAACACATTTTTTTACAGCAGACATAATGGAAACGTGTGCTGCCACGGGTTCATCACTACAGTTTATACTAACGTCTGTCTCTGTGTTGCTTATTTTTATTTGGTTTTTCGGCTAAATTCGGTTCTAAAACCCTGTTGAACATTTTCCTGCTCGATACCAAACACACAGAGTTCATGAGCGGCTGTTGAATGTAATGCAGCACACGGCACTTAGAGGAGCAGATAAATATCTCAGTGAATGATGCTGAGGACGAGCATCCAAACTCTTTACTATTTACTATCTGTTTAATATGATGAGGAGCAGCAGGAGGAGGCGGAGTCATGTCATTTTTTTAACTGATGAAGATCCAGATTTCAACGACTCAGTAACATTAACCTGTGTGACGAAACATTACGTTACACTTTATACATGAGTATTTTTAGTGAATATGCTGAAAAAACCTTCATGTCACAATGTTTCCATTTGGGTAAAAAAGTATCCTGTTTTCTTCATTGCAGAGAAATTATGTCACTGCATCATCATTTTTCTTCATATTGATGTTTTTCTCGTGTAAAGTAAATAATTCCCTGTTTCTTTGCTGCGATTCTGTCTTTCAACTCAACGCTGCACTTAGTTTGTGAATGTGCTTGGATTTTTGTTCTTATCTTAACCCTCAAATGTACAGTTTATACAAGAATGTGCAACATAGAGTGTCTTAGATCCTTTTTTTGCAGCACAATCTGATGAAAAAGAAATTCATTTTCACCAACTGTATAAACAAACCTGAGCAAAACATCCTCAAAATGTTTCAAATCGGATTGAATTTGTGAAATTTGGAACTACTGTCACGGTTCAAAGTTTACTTAAAAGAAAAGAAACGTGGTTTATTTTGTGAGTTCTGCACAATTATTGCTACTTTATATCACAAAACTTTAAACATTTAATTGTTAATGTTACAGAAAGATGACCTTTAAAAACCAGGGACTAGACAATTTGTTATTATTTACTGGTATAAATGTTAAATATCTCTAATTTTGATGAACCTGACTCATCAATTATCATCTTAAATATCAGTAAAACACTTGTATTCTTCTAAATATTGAGCAGTATGTGACTTTTTCATGCTCTGCGTTCCCTCTGCCCTGCAGGCCGACCTGAACTGCAACATTCAAGATGACGGCGGCTCTTTCTACGGAGTCACGAGTCAGTACGAGAGCTCGGAGAACATGACCATCACGTGCTCCACAAAGGTTTGCTCCTTTGGGAAGCAGGTGGTGGAGAAAGTGGAGGTGCGGACACAAATATTCCCCGTGTTTAACGTGAATCACAGAGAAGGTGTTGTTATTGTTTCCTCTCCTTAAACGTGTTTTTTTTGTTCTTCCTCAGACTGAATATGCGCGGTTTGAGAACGGACGCTTCGTCTACAGAATAAGTCGCTCTCCCATGTGTGAATACATGATCAACTTCATCCATAAGCTCAAACATCTACCAGAGAAATACATGATGAACAGCGTGCTGGAGAACTTCACCATCTTGTTGGTAATTACTCCTCTGACCTGGAGGAGGGGAGCGGTCCCTCTCCAGGATGCTCATTCTTCTTCTTCTTCTTCTTCTGTTTGATTGTTGCTGGCTCCAAAAGAAAGAAAGAAAGAAAGAAGGAGGGGGTGGGGGGTGGGGGGTGTCGAGCTTCTCCAGCAGGTTTCACATTCCTCTCATTCCACAGAGGATGAAATGTGATGTGAGGAAACTCATTATCTGCAGGAGAAACCCCCAGTTATTCAGCATCACACACACTCTTAAAATGGCCTTCAGAGATATTGGCAAAGTAAAAAAAGGACAGACAGACTTTTTTTTTTTTGCTTTTTCCTCTGGACGAAGACGTTTTTGAGAATTTTTTGTTGTGTTTGACGGAATTTTTTTTTTTTTAAATGAAGGAGAAAATCAAAAATTGTGTCAAAATCCATAAAATATTCATTTTGTTTTTCATGAGGTGAATGATTTAAGACTCAGATAGTCCATAAATAAATCCATCTTTTTCACACTATAAACTACATTTGAGTTAAGAATAGACATGTTAATATGGTGGTAATAGGAATGTATGAATATGTAACATGTAACATGTAATAGTGTGGTAAAACTACACAGAAACAAGGTAGATGAGCATTTTAAACACAATCTGAACATTGTTACCTTGAATTTAAAGATTTATGTCGTTTTTTCACTACACGGTCCCGACGCGGCTCGCCTCGCTCCGTCACTGAGCTGAAATACAGCAGCTCGTCGCTAAATACTGCTCTGTTAAATATTGAGATTTTAGACATTTCCTTTGCTAAATATTGGAGATTAAGACAAGTTTTAAGGATTTTTAAGTCTTTTTAACTGATCTACAGTTCGGCTTTGTTCGGCTTGGTTGTCAAGCTGCTGCTCAGCTCGCTTAGAACCTCGGTACTAAAACAAATCCCAGGTTCCAGGTACTATCGCTAATTGAAAAGCAGAACTGGGCCGCGCCGTGCCGTGCCGTGCTGGGACCATGTAGTGGGACGCACAGATTGTTTATATGAATGTGTAGCACTTACATGACAAAGTGATGTTGTAACCTTAATGTAACTCCCTGCTGTTACCATGCCATTACTTTACTGTAATATTTAGTATTATATATATTTGAATCTGTATAGAAATGATTATAAATGAACATGTGAGTGTCTAATAGACGTTTAAGCTAAAACACTGATGTTTTTTCTGATTTGTCCTGCAGGTGGTGACAAACAGGGACACGCAGGAGACGCTGCTGTGTATGGCGTGTGTGTTTGAGGTGTCAAACAGCGAGCACGGCGCGCAGCATCACATCTACAGACTGGTGAAAGAGTAAGAAGCCCCCGCGTGTGTCGCCTCTTATCAATCCCCCTTCTTTCCATAGACTCTCCAACCTCGACACAAGTGGCAGTGCCTCGAACCTGAAAGTCACACCCACGCGGCTTTTTGGTCCACGTTATCGAGGCGAATGAACGATGTTTTAGTGTAAATGTTTATTTGGCTGCGGCTGTGAATTGCGGTACAGTTGTTTAATGTCTAATTACGGGAATTCACGTCTCAAAAATGTGTTCTGTTGGTCTCTGTTGGGTATAAATGTTCTTAAGTAATTGACTAGGTTAATTTGGTATATCGTCGTCTTCTTCTTCTTCTTCTTCTTCATTATTTTGACCACGAAAAAAACAAAAAAAAAACAGGTAAATGGATGCTGGATGTTTTTCTACCAGCAGCCTGATGTGGTCTGTGTAACGTGTGTGTTGTCTGTTGTTTCTCATTTGTGACCATATATATATACATGTATATATATATATACATGTATATATATATGTATATATATGTGTATATATACATATATATACGTATATATATATATATATGTATATATGTATATATATGTGTACTGTAAATATAGAGACATGCACCCACAGCCACTAGATTTCCAAAGAGACTGATAAATGACAACACTACATGAGCAGCAGCTGAAAGCAAGTGGTTGTGAATTAGCAGAATGACTGTACATATATATATATATATATATATATATATAGATATATATATATACAAAAGCTTTCAGAACAATAATATTCCTCCCAGTTTAAAGCACTCCAGGAGTCACGGACACTAAGAGTCGAACGTTTGGCCTCAATCTGCTGCGTAAACGTTGGAAAGCACCGTTTTATTTGCTAAAATGACTGAAACTGGACGCTCGTGTCGTGCAGAAGCACTTTGTTTCCTCGCCTTAGTTCCTCTCTGACTACAGAACTCTCTTAATGATTGTAACTCTATCATAAGTCCGAGACTCAGAAAATCCACGTGCACATGTTTGGCCTCCACTGATCCCCAGCCTTAATACATCTTTACTCACCGTGTGTGTGTGTGTGTGTGTGTGTGTGTGAACTTTAAAAGATGCCACTGAAACTGTGATCCGACAGGTTAAAACATCATCACACAAACAGCCAAAGTATAAAGTCTACAGTGCCTTAGAATCTATTCTCTCATTACTCGTTTATCCTTAAGTTTAACATCAGTTCTGTGGGTGAGAAATCTCCAACTCGACACACACTCCTTCAGAAGTCGAACACTAGTGTTTTCAATGCGTCAAAAACAGTCTTGAAAATGTGTTATATTTTTCTCTGACTCTGCAACATGCTCCTGAAAACCCCGCTCCTTTATTCTGAGAGTTTACTTTAAACCGAGTCCGGCTGCCAAAAACACAGCGATACCGTCGCCCGCTTGTCCTGCGGCGGAAGCGAGGAAGTGCCTTTGGTTTTAAAATTCACAGCTTCAAGAAGATTTCAGAATAAAATAATGATAATCAAAGACCAAAAAAGGAGACACGCTGATGTGAAACCTGTCACCACATTGCCTTTTCAAAGGATTGTAATGACGGCGAAGGACAGCTGTGTAACTGTGAGGAAACAAACCTGCTGACCATGCTCGGTGCACACTTGCAGGTTCAAGTGTTTTTGGGGGTTTTTCTTTGTTTTTAAACACAAACGTGACGTCACATGATCAGCTGCAGGGACCAATCAGCAGACAGTCGGCGTTTGTCACTCACTCGTTGTTACAGTAAAATAATAATTCAATAATAATGACATGTTTATTTTTCTCCACTTGCTGCTGTGTTTGTTTGATTCACATTCAGTTACAGATGTGGATTCACTTGGACCCGTTTTTATTTAAATTTTATTCCTTAAGCTTGTTATGATTGACAGACACACAGTGACGAGCAGTGCAGGGCTTTTATTTTCTCACTTTGACGTCAACTTTTTGTCAATTTTATTTATTTTTTGTCCAATCCCAACTTCCTTAAAAAGAAAACCCTGTGTTTTTTTGGTGAAGTGGCCCTTTAAGTAACACTGTGTCGTATCATTTAAACTGTAATGCAGTTTCATAATGACAGTAAAATCCAGATCATACCTTATATAGATAATTACTCTACTATCAGTGTAAAACTTTGAAAGATTGAAAGTTGAAATTCACTCGACCTTTTCATTAAGATACAATGACATGAACACATGAACACTACCTTCCTGTTGACCTTAGTTTAGAATTCATTCATTATTTGGTAGCATTTTACATTGCAGTAAAATACCAGCATGGTAATATTCAGGTAATAATTAAGTAATATTGGGGTTACGTCATTTTAATTCTAATAATGACAGTGATTTACTGTTTTTTCCAACGTAATAACCTCAATATTTACGCCATCAGTGTAAAACTTAAACTTAACAAAATGGATCATTCCAATAATCTAAAGTTGTCCATTGTTGACCAGAATAAGACTTTATTTTTACTGTATTGTAAAGTGTTAACATCTGTTTTCTTAAATCTGAAATCTGTTCTCGGACATTTCCTTTGCTTCTTTTTCATCTGGCGTATTTGAGTGGGACGCCGAGTCGAGTCCTTCAGTATTTGTATTGCGTGTTTTGCGGGACGTCTGTTGTGTGACGTGTTCTCCTCGTCGTTCTCTCTGTCGTACTTGGTTTCGTGATGACGTTGTCGGTCAGATGGTGAATGATGTTACTGCTGCACTGCTGGTCTTTATTTTCTTACATGTGTGGGGCCGACGCCTGCAGAGGCATGAATGTGTGTGTGTGTGTGTGTGGTGGATCCATTCCAAGAGAAAATGGACACTTAAAAATAAATAAATAAATAAATAAAAAAAAGGATTTGTGCTGCAGACATCTGCAGCTTTAGCTCTCGTGTTATTTGTAATTCTGTAGGTACTGGTACCTGTTTTCTTTGTTTTGTTTCATGACCATTTACAGATGGTGGCTTTAAAGTGATTCTTCACATCGCTCACGTTATAGTTGTCATACACACAGTTTTTGGGTTTTGTGTGCATATTTTTATTTGTTTGTTTGTTTTTTTTAACGTATGTAAAAAGGTGCTTTGTACAAAGTGATATCTCGGCTGTTCTCGGTACAGATGTGTGAAATCTTTTCATATCAAAGGAGAGAAAAGACGCTCTGCTGTGTTTCTGTTGTTCTGCATATTATGGTCGTGTCTTTGCTCCGTGAACATTATGATGCCTTCTTGATAATATAGTTATTTTGTAGCTTTCTAGATTCTTTCTATGTATGCAATATTGGACTTAAATAAATCTGGAACTTATTGTACTTTTCTCTTCGTTTTCACTCGAGTAAAAACACGTCATGTTAGTGTTTAACTGCAGGAACCTCAGGTCAACACTAGATAGAGCCACATCACATGATTTTCAACTAATCAAAGTCCAGTTTGTGTGAAAAGCACTGATGATGTAAAACACCTGGATCATAAAGTGTGTTTATTGCAGACACATGATCTAACGTCCATGTTCGTATTGGTTTGTTTCCAGCGCTAAAATATAACATCACAAATCATTACTAAGACAAACTGTTTTTAGAAGAAACTATAAAACAAACTTTATGGGGCTTTGAAATCACATGAAGAAGAAAAAGAACATGTCACACATGGTTTAAAATAAGTCTGTGTTTGTTTCAGTGCAGGACAAGGATTTAGTGATTTAGAGTCTCACAGCGCTCCAGTGTTCTGTAGTACATCACGCCACCATGTGGACATTTGTCAAATTACACCTTTACATATTTTAAGGGTTTAACAAACAGCAAAACAACATGAATCCAGTAAATCTAAGACCTTTGTTTTCATGTGTAAACATAAACTGTGAGTCTGATTCGGTCACAATGATAATCATGATAGTGCAGAGACATCAGATTTGATTGTATTCAACCGTAATCTGAAGGATTATGGACTGATTATCACTTGAAACTAAGACCTTGTAGACATTTCACAAAAAAACAACCTCCGTTTATTGATACAAATACAGACACACAAAGCACTTGTGCTCACACATCGATCCTCACTGTGTTTGGACACAATCACAGAGTTTGTGAGGATAATCGACTCCTCTTTCCTCACACATAAGAAGTAGTTCATTGTCAACACCATTTATGACAAAAAAATACTGATTATTGATTATATACGGGATGATTTTAAATGTGTTTTTGTGTGCACCTTGTATTCCTTATGTTGTGGGGACATAAATCTGTCACATTATGGGGACTCGTCGTCCTTACGGGGACAAAAATCAAGTCTTCATAAAGTAAGTGACGACAATTTAAGGTGAAGGCTGAGGTTAGGGTTAAGGTCAGGGGTCAGGGGTCAGGGTTAGGCCAGTAGTAGTTATGGTTAAGGTTACAGTAAGTCTGCAGGAAATGAATGTAAGTCAATGCAATGTCCTCTGAAGTCAGTGTGAGACCAGTGTGTGTGTGTGTGTGTGTGTGTGTGTGTCAGTGTTGTCACTCCGTTACACAGTAGAAATGAACAGTTGTGAACTTTCACCTGTTTTGAAACAAGTTTTATGTAATGTAATGTACTTTATTTCTATAGCGACCAAAGTGCTTTACAAAATAAAAGCATTACAGACAGAGGTTAAAAACAAAAGCATGAAAATAGCATAACAAAAACACACAAGAATAAAACGAAATAAAAACTGTCAGCACACTACTGAATAAATATGTTTTAAGTTTGGATTTAAAAAGTTTTTCTGAGTTTATTTCACTTGTAAAAACTCTTGAATTTAATATTTAATTGTCATTTACTTCACTTTTTATTAGTATTAGTTATTGTGTGCATTAACGCCTACAGTGACCATGGCACACGTGATCTCACACACACACACACACACACACACACACCGCTCTGTCAAGTGTCAGTCATGTGACCACAGCAGAGGGAGTTATTATGAGGGACAAGTTTTTTTTCTTTGACTTGTCCTCAAGAAAGTGAAGGAGGAGACGCGTGGAGCTGAGGATGAGTTTGGACACCGCTGCTGCTGCTCCTGCTGCTCCTGCTCCTGCTGCCCTGCTGCTCCTGCTCCTGCTGCCCTGCTGCTCCTGCTCCTGCTGCTCCTGCTGCTGAAACTTTCTTTATTTAAGTTCATTTAAGGATTCTACTCAGATTAATGATGGAGTCGCAGGACAGTGATATATCA
The DNA here is from genome assembly GCF_019176455.1 of Solea senegalensis. NCBI lineage: Eukaryota > Metazoa > Chordata > Actinopteri > Pleuronectiformes > Soleidae > Solea > Solea senegalensis. The sequence goes on from NC_058027.1 coordinate 2,254,886, forward strand.
GTGTGGGTCTGCCGGGAGGAGAAGCTCGTGCTCGGCGTGTCAAAGCGCACGAGCTGCGCTGATGTGGTCAAAGTTCTCGTGGAAGACCAGAACTCTCAGCGCGGACTGTGCGCGGCGCATTCTTACTGCATCGTGGAGAAGTGGAGAGGTTTCGAGCGGATTTTGCCGCACAAGACGAAGATCCTGCGGCTGTGGGTCGCGTGGGGAGAAGAGCAGAAGAACGTGAAGTTCGTGTTGGTGAAGAGCGAAGCGTCTTTGGAGAATCGCGGCGCGCGGAGCGCAGAGGCGCGCGTGGTGCGGAGCAAGCAGAGTCCGTGCGTCACCAATAAAGAATCCACGCGGTCCCCGACGGCGGGAATTTCACCTGAAAAACAGCGTCGCATTGTGAGGAAAGCGTTCAGAAAGTTGGAGAAGATGAATAAAAAGAGAGCGCGCGTGGCGCACAGACACGCGCCCTGCGCGGAGAAGATGGAGACTCTGGTTCACCTGGTGGTTTCTCAGGATCACACGATCCGTCAGCAGGTGCAGAGGATTTCAGAGCTGGACGCGGAGATCGAGAGGCGCGAGACTCAAGTGCATTCGGACAGGATCAAGAGACACGGGATTAACTACGTCCAGGACACGTACTTGGTCGGTGCTGCTGCAGCCTCCAACCGCGAGGAGGACGCGCGCTGTCCCACCGAGACACTGGCCAAGCTGGAGGAGTACGCGCAGTGGAGTGAGGAGGTGGTGAGACTGCAGGAGGAGCTGTGGGAGCAGGAGGCGCTGACGGACATCATCACGGTGCAGATCCAGGAGGAGCTGAACCAGCGCTGGATGCAGAGGAGGAGAGAGGAGCTGCGGAGGGCGCGCGGCGAGGGCGCAGCGGGCGCAGCGCGCGCAGCGGCAGAGAACGAGCTGCTTCTGGAAGAAGAGAGGATCAACACGCAGCTGCATGCCAGTTTATACATCGGTCTGCGGCTCAACACGGACTTAGAGTCGATGAGGAGCGATTTGGATCTGACCCGGGAGCTTTACGCGGTGAGGGAGAAAGAGATGAGGGATTTACTGCAGCAAGTGGACACTTTGGACATGGATGAGGGCTCAGTGTGCAGCGAGGGGACAAGCAGACAGGAGACAGATGAGGAGACAGAGCTGCTGAGCGCGTTGGAGAGGGACAGTGAGTGGGTGGAGCAGGCGAGAGGAATGTCAAAGGTCCACAGTGGGAACGACGACGACTCAGACACTGGTTTGAGTTCTCTGCACAGTCAGGACTCGGACTCTCTCACTGTGTGGGAGTCTCTGGTGTGACGTCATCAAAGCTTTTCAATCGTCACATAATGAAACATGTCTTTAGAGACAGTAAACAACAAACACAAGGTCCAGTGTGTGACAAAGGACTAGCGACATCTACTGGTGAGAATGCAGATGGTAACGTGGTTCGTCTATGTTTTGCTTGTGTGGTGAAATTATTTTTCTAAAACACAAAACTCAGGCTCTGTCGGTGCTGTAGAAACTCGTCAACACAAAGCAAGGCCCAAAAAAGCATTTTTTATTTTTTATTCTAAAGACATTACACACACACACTCATATGAGCAGATTTCTTGTTAGTATATTGCATTTCTGCCAAAGAACCCTTTAATAACGTCACGTGTTGTGTCTCAATGTGTGTTTTTACAGTGTAAACAGTACACTACATCAATAAACCTTGACATTATCATCACTTATGTGGCGTTCACTAACATTTAGTGCGCGTCCGTGAAGCTGGAGCTTTTTATGACCTGTGCCGAGGTCATCTGTCCGTCAGCAGGATTACACAGAATAAATCTGCATTTGTTTCCTCATTTCTCAGGATTTTGATGATGGTGTTCAGATTGTTTTGTATTGTTTTTTTTTCAGATTATTTTCCTTTACTTACACTGCGTTTATTCTATTTTTCTAAAGCCATAGTCTGGTGTGTCGGGTTCATAGACGTCATCTTAAAAGTGAACGTAATCTCCGTTTTTTCCCAGATTTACCAGCTGTCAGTCAAACTAAACTTGCTGGGCTTTATCCTCTAAATTCCTGTGAATGGGTTCTTTTTGCATCAGTGATAGTCCCGCCCCCCCTGGTGGCCACTCATTCAATTGTTACTTCCTGGTGAGACTCCGCCTGCAAACTGTAAAACAATCCCCACTATCAGATTATGTGCACTGAGTGCAGCGTAGATTTTCTTGTCAGATTTTTTTCACATTAATAAAAACAACTTTTTGTACCTTGAGTTCATGTTTTCTTCATTTTCCTTGTAAATAACGCGTGTTATGAGTGATGCAGACAAAACATAAAGTCAGACGCTTAGGTCATCACAGGATTCAAGTGATAAGAAAAACAAATAAAACCTCTTCGTTGTGAACCATGAAGTCGTCACAGATTAGATGAGAATCACAGACACACCCGTTTATGAAAGTCAAATTAAGAAGAAAACAAAGACTTTTTTAGTCACCTTTACAATACATGTGATAATAAACACTGACTGATTTTGTCTTCTGTCCTGAGTTTGACGTCCTCGTCCTCGTCCTCTGTCCTGCTGTTTATTAGAAGTATTAGTGATCTAGACAGATCTAAACTCTCCCTGAAAAAATGAATCATGAATATTCAATTATTTGTGTATTATCTCCATCAAAAGACACTGAAATGACTTGATAACATGTGCGACACACTCATGCTCAACATTCTGTTTTATATCAATAATATGTGAATATATTAAACATATATATACATAAAACTACACATACACAGATGCATCAGTTACAGTAACCATATAACCACTGATAAACCAATGGAAGAAGAAGAAGACGAAGGGCAACCTCTAGTAAATGTTCATTTAGTAAAATCAAAGTGATTCCTTCACTGTGAACATCTATGTTTGACTCTTTAACACAAATCCTCTGAGCAGTCAATCGCTCCAAATAAACGACTTAAAGATAAGTGAGAATCCACTTGTTCACAGTGAGTTGTTCCGGGTGTTTCCACCTCATAAATCCTCTGGCTGCAGTCAGACCAGCAAAAACAAGAAGTCGTGAATCTGCAGATGAGATAAATCATTCGGGAGCAGATCCGGCACAGATAATAAAAACATACCTGACAGTTGAAAGACACAGGAGGTGGAGACTCCCATAAAATATGAAGGAATGTACGCTGAGCCCACAGGGAACACCGGGAACACCAGGAACACTGGGAACACTTGGGAACACGGAACACGGAACACTAGGAACATCGGGAACAACACTGGGAGACACTGGGAACACTGGGAACACGGGAACACCAGGAACACTGGGAACACTGGGAACACTGGGAACACTGGGAACAGCAGGAACATCGGGAACATGGGACACTGGCAACACGCGGGACACTGGGAACACTAGGAACACTGGGAACACTGGGAACACCGGGAACAGCGGGAATAGTGGGAACACTGGGAACACATCAGCATCCTGAGAGAGAAAATTGAAAAATAATAAATAAAAGTCAGAAACAAGGACTGTGTGCGGACTCTCAGAGATAATATTGTGTAATGGATGTTTCCTGAGTGTCTGATTCCATGGAATCCCATAAACCCTGAGTCGTGCCCTGCAGGTTATAACATGTCATATATTTTTTGTGAAAAAATTACATTTAAGATGCAAAAAAAAACAGTCATTCCAATTATGAATCCATCATAATCTTTATGATATAATAATAATCTAAAATAATCTTAATCCCTGAAACATCACTTACACAAACACTGATTCTATGCCAGTCGCAGAGCAACACTCACCTTGAAGCTAAGAAATAAAAACCTTATTTTATTTAATGTTGCTTAGTGTTTTTTTTCTTTAAAAAGTGAAGGTCGGACACGAAAGAACAATAAAACAATGACACAATATTAAGTTTCCTCCCTTGATGAATCCACCCATGAGTGAATACGCAGTGATACGTAAGACAACAATAAAGTATACATTACTACCTGTCATCAGTGTTGTATTGAATTATTTAAAGCAAAGGAAGAATAAAAGATGAAGAAAGTGTTTTCTCAGCATATACAGTGACTGAACTGTCATGTGTGTATATGTCCGTTCTCAGTATATCACAAGGGATTCATATTATTATTATAATCATGTTTTAATTGGATTTTCCTGCTGTGGGAGTGTGATTTGTGTTTAAAACTGCAGGCAATGGGAGAAAACAGCAACAATGAACATGTTCTGTCACATCATGTCCTAGTTTGATGATAAAGTCATTTGTGTGACAGTCAGAGAGACACTTATAATGACTCTATACGGCTTTCATGGTAAAAAGTCATGGTTTTGTATGTCGTCCAAAATGTGACAAAAATGTCATTCGCTCTTTCTTTTGCGTCATTTCAATTTCAGCAAGAATTTGAACTTCATCAACGACTCTGCGATAATGGAAGGAAAATTTTTGTTAACTTATGTAAACAAGACATGAGTCGTCTACTGAGCAAAGAAAATATGTTAGAAAAAAAAGTTTAGAATTAGGTCCAAAAAGTCATAGTTTACTTGTGACTGATGTGACTTTTTTGACCGATTTTGGACGACATACTATACTATGACGTTTTTGACCGATTTTGGACGACATACTATACTATGACTTTTTTGACTGATTTTGGACG